>NC_089016.1:1845972-1864477 GCF_963932015.1 Anas acuta | reverse complement strand
AAGTTCCACTGGGTGGATTTGGGGTGAAAAAGTCCTAATTAGGTGCTTGGATGTGGCTTTTCTGCAGGCTGGTATTGGGGTTGTGTTGCCCTAATTTTTGGGGTGAATAAACCCAATTTCTGGTGCTTGGCTTCTCCGAGGGCCGATAGCCGGGTTGTGCCGCCCTAGTTTTTGGGTGCAAAACGCCCGATTTCGGTGCGTTCTTGTGGCTTCTCTGAGGGCTGATAGCGAGGTTGTGCTGCCTGCTCTTTTTGGGGCCAAACCGCTCCGTTTAGGGTTTTTTTTTCCACCCGCCAACCCCGACGGGAGCCTTAATCCCCCAGCGGGGAGGGGGATTAAGGGGGGGGCCGCGGCTGAAATCGCCCGAATTGGGGCAAAGGCCGGCGCTCGGTGACCATCGGCGTGGCTTTATTGGGGTGAAATAAATAGGATTTGGGTAAAGAGGGGGCTGTTGGGGGGGGGGGTCCCGCGCCCCCTCCCCAGTCCTCGCCCCTCAGGCGCCGTCCTTGGTCCCGGTGGGGCCCAGGGGGACGGTGGTGACGTCCTCGTCCTTCAGGTGGCCCCCGCTGTGGGGAGGGGGACAGGGGGGTCAGGGCAATCCCCAAAACCCTCAGTTTTTGCCCCAAAAACTTTCGGTCCTCCCCCACCCCAAAACCTTCAGTCCTGGCCCTCCAAGCTTCAGTCCTTCCAACCCCAAAGTCTTCGGTCCTCAACCCAAAACCTTCCCACCCCAAAACCTTCCATTCTCACCCCAAAACCTGCTCTCCTTCCCACCCCAAAACCTTCCATTCTCACCCCAAAACTTTTTCTCCTTCCCACCCTAAAACCGTCTGATCTCAGCCCCAAAACCTTAGTGTTTCCCACCCCAAAATCTTCAGTCCATCCTACCTCCAATACCTTCAATCTTCACCCCAAAACCTTCCGCATTTCCCACCCCAAATCCTTCAGTCCTCACCCCAAAATCTTCCACCCTTCCCTCCCTAAATCCAGCCCTTCTCATCCCAAAACCTTCTGCATTTCCCACCCCCAAATCCTGCAGTCCTCACCCCAAAACCTTTCGACCCTCTCACCCCAAACCCAGCCCTTCTCACCCCAAAACCTTTCACATTTCACACCCCCAAATCCTTCAGTCCTCACCCCAAAACCTTCCACCCTTTTCACCCTAAATCCAGCCCTTCTCACCCCAAAACCTTTCGCATTTCCCATCCCCAAATCCTTCAATCCTCACCCCAAAACCTTTCGACCCTCTCACCCCAAACCCAGCCCTTCTCACCCCAAAACCTTTCACATTTCCCACCCCCAAATCCTTCAGACCTCACCCCAAAACCTTCCACCCTTTTGACCCTAAATCCAGCCCTTCTCACCCCAAAACCTTCTGCATTTCCCATCCCCAAATCCTTCAATCCTCACCCCAAAACCTTTCGACCCTCTCACCCCAAATCCAGCCTTTCTCACCCCAAAACCTTTCACATTTCCCACCCCCAAATCCTTCAGACCTCACCCCAAAACCTTCCACCCTTTTGACCCTAAATCCAGCCCTTCTCACCCCAAAACCTTCTGCATTTCCCATCCCCAAATCCTTCAATCCTCACCCCAAAACCTTTCGACCTTCCCTCCCCAAATCCAGCCCTTCTCACCCCAAAACCTCCCAGGAGGGCAATCTCACCCTAAAACGCCCATTTCCCCCCTTCCCATCTACCACAAAGGGGACAAACTGGAGAGGGGGACGGGGACCCCGGGGGGACCCCAAAGTGGGACGGGGACCCCAAGGGGGGATGGGGACCCTAAAGAGACCCCAAAGTGGGACGGAGACCCTGAGGGGACCCCAAGGGGGGGCGGGGACCCCGAGGGGACCCCAAAGTGGGATGGGGACCCCAAGGGGGGACGGGGACCTTGGGGGGACCCCAAATTGGGACGGGGACCCCAAGGGGGGATGGAGACCTCGGGGGGACCCTAAGGGGGAATGGGGACCCCGAGGAGGGACGGGGACCCTGAGGGGACCCCAAGGGGGGATGGGGACCTCGAGGGGACCCTAAGGGGGGACGGGGACCCCAAGGGGACCCCAAAGTGGGACAGGGACCCCGAGGGGGGATGGGGAACCTCAGGGGGACCCAAAAGTGGGACGGGGACCCCGAGGGGACACTAAGGGGGGACGGGGATCCCAAGGGGACTCCAAAGTGGGACGGGGATCCCAAGGGGAGGATGGGGACCTCGGGGGGACCCCAAAGTGGGACAGGGACCCCAAGGGGACCCCAAAGTGGGACGGGGACCCCAAGGGGGGACAGGGACCCCAGGGAGGGACTCCAAAGTGGGACGGGGACCCCAAGGGGGGACGGGGACCCCGAGGGGACTCTAAAGTGGGACGGGGACCCCAAGGGGGGGATGGGGACCTCGGGGGGACCCCAAAGTGGGACGGGGACCCCAAGGGGGGACGGGGACCTCAGGGGGACCCCAAAGTGGGATGGGGACCCCAAAGTGGGACGGGGACCCCGAGGGGGCCCTAAGGGGGGATGGGGACCTCAGGGGGACCCCAAAGTGGGACAGGGACCCCGAGGGGGGACGGGGACCCTAAAGAGACCCCAAAGTGGGACAGAGACCCTGAGGGGACCCCAAAGTGGGACGGAGACCCTGAGGGGACCCTAAGGGGGGGACGGGGACCCCGAGGGGACCCTAAGGGGGAATGGGGACCCCAAAGTGGGATGGGGACCCTAAGGGGGGACGGGGACCTCGGGGGGACCCCAAAGTGGGACGGGGACCCCAAGGGGACCCTAAGGGGGGACGGGGACCCCGAGGGGACCCCAAAGTGGGATGGGGACCCCGAGGGGACCCCAAGGGGGGACGGGGACCCCCCTCACCGTCTCTCGACGTCCTTGACGGTCTCGGGCAGGGGCACGTTGCGGGTTTCGGGCAGGAAGCAGGTGGCGATGGCCGAGACGATGGGGGCGGCCCCGTAGATGACGAGGGGCAGCACGGGGCTGACGTCGGCCGCCATGCGCACCAGGGGGGCCACCATGCTCCCCACCCGGGCCATGGTGCCCCCCAGGCCCATCCCCGTCTGCCTGCGCCGGGGAGAGGGAGAGGGGTGGGCGGGAGGACGGACGACGGACGGACGGACGGACGGATGGGTGGACGGACGGATGGAGGATGGGTGGAGAGGAGGTTGGACGGACGGACGGATGGAGGGTTTGATGATGGTTGGACGGACAGACGGACGGACGGATGGATGGATGGATGGAGAGGAGGTTGGATGGACGGACGGACGGAGGGTTTGGTGGTGGGTGGACAGACAGACGGACGGACGGATGGATGGGTGGAGAGGTGGGTGGACAGACAGACGGATGGGTGGACGGATGGAGGGTTTGATGATGGTTGGACGGACAGACGGACGGACGGATGGATGGATGGGTGGAGAGGCGGTTGGATGGACGGACGGACAGAGGGTTTGGTGGTGGGTGGGTGGACGGACGGACAGACGGATGGAGGGTTTGATGATGGTTGGATGGGACAGACGGACGGACGGACGGACGGATGGACGGATGGATGGATGGATGGATGGATGGATGGATGGATGGATGGATGGATGGATGGATGGATGGAGGGGTGGTTGGGTGGACAGACAGACGGACAGATGGAGGGTTTGATGATGGTTGGACGGACAGACGGACGGACGGACGGATGGATGAATGGATGGAGAGGAGGTTGGATGGATGGACGGACGGAGGGTTTGGTGGTGGGTGGGTGGACGGACGGACGGACGGACGGATGGGTTGAGGGATGGTGGAGAGATTGTTGGAGGGACAGACAGACGGACAGATGGGTGGAGGGTTTGATGATGGATGGACGGACGGACGGACGGACGGATGGACGGACGGACGGACAGACGGATGGATGGATGGATGGAGAGGTGGTTGGGTGGACAGACAGACAGATGGGTGGAGAGGTGGTTGGACGGACAGACAGATGGACAGATGGAGATGATGGTTGGACGGACAGACGGACGGATGGATGGATGGATGGGTGGAGAGGCGGTTGGATGGACGGACGGATGGAGGGTTTGATGATGGTTGGACGGACAGATGGACGGACGGATGGATGGATGGAGAGGAGGTTGGATGGACGGATGGATGGAGAGGTGATTGGGTGGACAGACAGACGGACAGATGGAGGGTTTGGTGGTGGGTGGGTGGACGGACGGACGGACGGACGGATGGGTTGAGGGATGGTGGAGAGATTGTTGGAGGGACAGACAGACGGACAGATGGGTGGAGGGTTTGATGATGGATGGATGGACGGACGGATGGATGGATGGACAGATGGACGGATGGATGGATGGATGGAGAGGTGGTTGGACGGACAGACGGACAGATGGGTGGAGAGGTGGTTGGACGGACAGACAGACGGACAGATGGAGGGTTTGATGATGGTTCAGACAGACGGACGGGTTGAGAGGTTATTGGACGGACAGACGGACATGGGTGGAGAGGTGGTTGGGTGGGACAGATGGATGTGGAGAGCTTGATGATGGTTGGACGGACAGACGGACGGACGGTATGGACGGGTTGAGAGATGGGTGGAGAGGTCGTTGGAGGGACAGACAGACGGACACACGGGTGGAGAGGTGGTTGGACGGACGGACGGACGGAGGGTTTGATGGTGGACGGAGAGAAATTTGGATAGATTCGTTGACCAACGGATGGATGCGGTGGGACGCGGGACGGACAGATGGACGGAGGGGTGGGGGGGGGGGTGGGGGGGGGGGGGGGGTCTCGGGTGTCGAGGCAGCCCCGCGGGGGGGGGGGCTGCTGCCCACCTGATGGCGGTCGGGAAGAGCTCCCCGGTGAAGATGTAGGCGCAGTTGAAGGAGGCGGCCAAGGAGCCTTTGCCGACCACCGCCAAGGCCATGCGCAGGGTCTGCAGCTCTGGGGACGGCCACGGGGGTGGGGTGGGGGTCACCAACCCCCCCAGACCCCCACCTCGGGAAGTCCCTCCAATTTTTCTCCCCACCCCTCCAACCGTTCCTCCCCCATCCTCCATCTCCCCATTCCACCACCCTCCCACCCCTTGCCCTCCACCCCCTCGCCCTCCACCCCCTCGCCCTCCACCCCCTCGCCCACCTCCCCCTCGCCCTCCACCCATCTCTCCGTCCCCCCCGGGTCCGTCCCGGCGCCCACCCGTGGGCACGATGATGTTGGCGAGGATGCAGACCCCCGCCAGCCCCAAGGAAGCCCCCTGGGCCACCCGGCGCCCGGCACCGCTGATGGTCAGGACGGAGGCCAGTTTGGCCGGGATGTCCACCGCCGCAAACACCAGTTGGCTCAGGTAGATGTCCACCCCGAAGCCCTGCAGGTCCATGGCCAGCCCGTAGTAAGCGAAGCTGGTAGAGAACCTGCCCAAAAACCCAGCGTTTCAACCCAAAACCCACCAGGCATGCCCAAGTGCCCGGAAGGCGGGCTTTTGGCCTTCAAAGGTGGTTTTGAGCGCCAAAAGGGGGCTTTCGGCTTCCAAAAATGGTGGGTTTTAAACCCCGAGTTGGGTTTTAAGGTCCAAAAGGTGGCTTCTGTCCCCCAAAAAGGTGTTTTAGGCCCCCCAGAGTTGGGTTTGGAGTCCCAGAAGTTGAGTTTTGAGCCCCAAAGTTCGGGTGTTGAGCCCCAAAGGTTGGGTTTGGAGCACCAAAGGGTGGGCATGGAGTCCCCAAAAATGGCTTTGGAGCCTTAAAGGTTGGGTTTGGAGCCTTAAAGGTTGTTTTTGGAGCCTGAAGGTTGTTTTTTTGGGCCTTAAAGGTTGTTTTTTGAACCCAGAAGAATGGCTTTTGACCCCCGAAGTTGGTTTTTTGAGCTCCAAAGGATGTTTTTTTATTCCAAAAGGTGTTTTTTGGGCCTGAGGTGACCTTACCAGACGAAGGAGACGCCGCAGGAGACTGTCCTCATCCCGGGGGTACGGACCAGGGCGGCCAGGGCCCCCCCCGGCATCGGGGGCTCCCGGCGCACCAGCGCCCGCAGCGCCTGTGGGAGAGGGATCAAGGGATCAGGAGGGATCTGGAGGGACACAAGGGATCTAGGGGGGACCTACTGGGAAATATGGGGGATCTACTGGGGATACAAGGGATCTAGGGGGGGGTCTGGGCTATCTCGTGAGATGCAGTGGGCAGAGAAAGGAGCTGGGGGGGATCCGGGAGGATCTAGAGGGGCATCAGAGAGATCTAGGAGGGATCTGGGGGGATCTAGGAGGGACACGAGGCATTGGGGGGGGTGGGGGGAGGAGGAATCCAGGCAGGAAATCTGAAGAGATCTAGGAGGGAAATGGGATCCAGGAGATCTGGAGGGGATCCAGGAGATTTGGAGGGGATCCAGGAGATCTGGAGGGATCCAGGAGATCAGGGGGTAATTAAGGGAGATCTAAGGGGGGGGGGCAGAGGTATTTAGAAGGGATAAAGGGGGTCTGGGGTGGGGTTAGGATGGGTAGAGGGGAAATCGGGGATCTGGGGAGAATGAGGGGAGCCTGGGAGGATCTGGGAGGGATTTAATGGGATCCGGGAGGTCTGGAGGGACCTCACCTCCTCGCTGAGCTTATCGCCCTCCTCCTTCCTCCCGTTGACGCGGGCGACTTTGCGGAGCCCCTTCAGGGCCAGGTCGGGTCGCCCCGAAATCACCTGCCAGCGGGCCGACTCCACGAACAGCCTGGGAAAGAGGGGGGACAAGGGGTGAGACGGGGGGGCGAGGGGCGAGACGGGGACCCCCGCGTCGTGCCCCCCACCGCCTCCCAGCCTCCCCGTACCAGGAGTAGAGGAAGAAGAAGAAGAAGGGGAGGGAGACGACGAGCTGGAGCCAGCGCCAGTGGGGGAGGCCGAAGGCTATGCCCGCCAGCACGAACTGCCCCAGGGTGTAGCAGTAGCCGTTGATGGTGCCCACCACCGCCCGCGCCTCCGTCGGGATCCACTCCATGCCTGGGGGTCACCGTCAGCATCTGGGCGCGCGGGGTCCCTCCCATTGGTGGTGGGACCCAACCCAACCAACAAGGTCCCTCCCATTAGTCAATGGTTTCGGGACCCAACCAACCAACAAGGTCCCTCCCATTAGTCAATGGTTTCGGGACCCAACCCAACCAACAAGGTCCCTCCCATTAGTCAATGGTTTCGGGACCCAACCCAACCAACAAGGTCCCTCCCATTAGTCAATGGTTTTGGGACCCAACCCAACCAACAAGGTCCCTCCCATTAGCCAATGGTTTTGGGACCCAACCCAGACACCAGAACCCATCCCAAGAGTCAACGGTAGTAGGGTTGGAACTGGACACCAAGGTTTGTCCCATGGGTTTTGGGGCTGGAGATGGGTTTGTGGGGCCCTCCGTGGGTCAATGGTGGTGGAACCCAACACGGACGCCAAGGGCCTTCCAGTGGGTCAATGGTGGTGGGGTGGAACCGGACACCGAGGTCTCTCCCATGGGTCAGTGGTGGTGGGACCCATGGGTCAATGGTTTTGGGACCCAACCCGGCCACCAGGGTCCCTCCCAGGGGTGGTGGAACCCAACCCACACCAGGGTCCCCAGCTCACAGAGAGAAGCGGAGTTGAGGGACACGCCGGCCATGGCCAGGCCCCCCCAGGAAGCGGCAGAGGCAGTAGATGACGAACGTGGGGGCGGCCCGCGGTGCCGGCCCCCGCCGCCCCCAGCTGCAGGTAGCACCAGGTGAGCAGCGCCCGGCGACCAAACCTGCTGGGACACGGCGCTGGGGGAACTGGGAGCACTGGGATGGGAGGGTACGGGGTGCTGGGATGCCGATATGGGACACTGAGATAGGGGAAGTGGGCGCTGGGATTATGGTGCTTTGGGATGGGGACAAAGGGCACTGGGGATACTGGGATGGGGGCATGGGGCACTGGGATGGAGACAGGGGGCACTGGGATGGAGACAAAGGGTGGTGGGATGGGGACATGTGGTGGTGGGATGGGGCTATGGGGCACTGGGATGGGGACATGGGGCACTGGGATGGGACCTGGGATGGAGACATGGGGCACTGGGATGGGGAAATGGGGCACTGGGATGGAGACAAGGGTCACTGGGATGGAGACAAGGGTCACTGGGATGGGCACATGGGTCACTGGGATGGGGACATGGGGCACTGGGATGGAGACAAGGGTCACTGGGATGGAGACATGGGGCACTGGGATGGGGACATGGGGCACTGGGATGGAGACAAGGGTCACTGGGATGGAGACATGGGGCACTGGGATGGGGCTATGGGGCACTGGGATGGGGACATGGGGCACTGGGATGGGGAAATGGGGCACTGGGATGGAGACAAGGGTCACTGGGATGGAGACAAGGGTCAGTGGGATGGAGACAAGGGTCACTGGGATGGGGACATGGGGTTCTGGAAGCACTGGGGCAGGGACTTAGACCACTGGGAAGACTGGAATGGGGACTATGGATACTGGGGATACTGGGATGAGAAACGGGGACACTGGGGGACAGAAGGCAGGAAGGACGTCCCTGCGCATGCCCGTCCGCCCTCCCTACTCCCAGTTCCTCCCAGTTCCTCCCAGTACAGCAGCAGGCCAGCTACATACTTGTCGGAGAGGACCCCGAAAAAGCCGGAGCCCAGGAGGATCCCGGCCATGTAGATGGACTGGGCCACCTGCCGCAGCTTCTTGGACTCGCACACCAGGTCCCACTGCCACCGGGGGGGGAAGGAGGACATGGGGAGGGGGTCAACGGACACCTGTGTGCCCTCCCCCCCACCCCCCAGTGCCCACCGTCCGCCCCTCACCTCGCTGATGATGGTGTGGGCGAAGACGCCGTCGCGGTAGGTCCACCCGTCGTGGCACGGCTCGGTGGCCGCCCCGGTGGCCGTGCCGTTGGCCGTGCCGTTGGTCTCCAAGAGGTGCCACTGGGGCTCCACGTAGCGGCGGCAGCGCTGGGGGCGGTGGTGGTCATCGGAGGGGATGGTGACAAAGAGGGGGACGTCGCCGATGCTGTCGTTGGCCACCGGCCGGGGCCGGCAGTGGTGCTCGGGGACGCCGGCGGTGAAGTTCTGCAGAAGGTTGTGGCTGGCCAGCATCAGCAGAGGAAAGGCCAGCGCGGCCACGTAGGTCACCTGGAAGCGTCCCATCCCGCCCAGGCGGGTCAGCAGCTCCACGAAGGACATGGCGGGACGAGGGATGGAGCTTGGGGGGGGTCCCCGGGCCGGCTGGGGGTGGGAGGAAGAGGAAGGGTTGGAGGAAGGATGAGGAACGGCGGAGGAACGGGCAAGGGGTTGCATGGAGGAGGGGGTGAAGGAAGGGCTGAGGGGTGGGGGAGGGCACCCAAAGGGTGGTTTGGAGGAAGGGGGCGAGGGACAAGGTGAAGAAGGGACCAGGAGAAGGAGGAGGGAGGATGAGGATGGAGGCCCGAGGGGATGAAGGACGGCGGAGGGCCAAGACGGGCCAAGGGGACAGAAGGGTGCGCCAAGGGACAGCCCAACGGAGGGACACGGGATGGGCAGAGGGGTGGCTGAGAAGATCGGGGGGGGGGGGGAGATCAAGGGAGGATCATCTGCTGATTGATCCATTGATCTACCAATCCATCCGTCTATTGATCTGTCCATCTATTGATCTGTCCATCTATTGATCTGTCCATCTATTGCTTATCGGTCTCTCTATTGGTCTACCGGTTGACCTATCGATCTGGCAGCCGATCAGGCTGGTGATCTATCAGGCTCTTTGGTGATCAGTCTATCAATTGACCTATCGGTCTATCAGTTGCTCTATCAATCAATCAGTATCAGTTGATCGATCTATCTGTGTATCAATCTGTCAATCACAACCAACCGGTGTCGTTATCAAGCTCTCAAGCTCTATTGATCTATCAAGGTGTCTGTCGATCAGTCCCTCTGTCAATTCATCAGTCTATTGATCTATCAGTCTGTCAATTCATCAATCTAACAATCTGATCAGTTGATCTGCCCACTAATATGCCAGCCTATTGATCACGGGCTATTTATTTCTCACTGTCGGCTCTGCTCCTTGCTGCTCTCCCTCCTCCTCCTCCCTCCCTGCCATGTTATCAATCAATCACTCAATTGATTGATCGATTTTATCACCCACCTGTCCTACCAGTGGCTCTGGCCCTCCGATGATGGCTCCTGATTGATCGATCGATTGATTGCTGGCTGCTGTTTCGCCCTCCTCCCTCTCTCTGCTGCTCCCTCGTCTCCGTCTCGATCTGCCACCCACTGTCCCTCCGTCCGTCCCTCCCTCTGTCCGTCCCTCCTTCTGTCCGTCCCTCCCTCCCTCTGCCACTCCCATTCTCTTCCCCCGGCCTTCCTTCATCCCTCTGTCAATCAATCAATTGATTAATCAATTTATTAGCACCCGACCGTGCCACCCATCGTCCCTCCAGAGGCTGTGTCCTCCTGTCCCTCTGCCCATAGCTCATATCAACTCCTTATTCTGTCAAGTGATTGATCTATCTGCTGATCAATCAATCTATTGGGCTGCACTGGTCTATCGATCAACCTGTTGATCTCCCCTTGTCTCTATTGATTCTATCTGTTGGACTCCCTGTTGATCAGTCTCACTTTCTCTCGCTATTGAGCTTTATATTTCTATTATTTATAACTTATCAAATATCAATTGGTCCATGATCTCCCTCTTTATTGATCAGTCTATCAGTATTTATGTTTCTATTGAGCAACCCACTAGTCTATTGATCAATTTATTGATTTATAATTGATCTATTTGACATTTAATTGAGATTGAATCCTTCTATTGTCCTGTCTGTGATTGATCTACCCACCCATCATAAATCAATCAATGCGCTGGGCTATAAAGCCTCATTCTAGTGACAACTCTGTTGGTCGATTTTTTAGCTATAATCTAGCTATTGATCAATCTATTGATCTCTCCATTGATCAGACTCTTGGCCTATAATCTCTCTATTGACCAATAGATTGACCTTAATTTCTATTTTGTCTCTCTATCGGTCAATCCATTGATCTCTCTTGATCAATGTGATGAACGTAATCTATTGATCAGTTTATAATCTGAATCTTTCCATCACTCACTCTATTGACCTACAATCTTCCTGTGGCTCAGCCTATCGGTGTCTCTCTCCCTGCTGATCAGTCCCTTGGTCTCTCCCTCCCAATCAGCGTATTGATCTCTATCGACCCACTCACCTCTCCGTCACTCCAGCTCCCTCCTGACCTCTTCCAGCACCGAATCCTGCTCCCGGATCCGTCCGCCAGCGGCTACGACCCCTTGGCCCCACGGCTGCCCATGGCCACGTCCCCGTCCCTGTCCCCGATTCTATTTAAAGCCACCCTGGCCCCAGTTAACGTTTGACTTCCTCGGGGCCAGCTCCTGCTCTGGGTCAGTGGAGCTGTTCATCAGACGGAAACGCCGGCGCCAGTCGCGCCGATCCCTGCCTGGGGATGCCCAACGTCTCCCCGGGGACCTCCCATCCTCTCCATCCTCTTCCTCACCGAGGAAGCCCCCATCCCCAGCAGAGAGGGACCCCCTCAGCTGCTCCCCAGGCTTGTTTTTGCCATCGACGGTGGTTGATTTGCCCTGGCAATTGGGGCAAAGTCCTGGGGTCTCTGAACCGGATCCGTGGGGGGGACCTCTTGGACCCCGGGGCAGGAGGGCAGCGGGAGGCAGCGAAGCACGGCCAGGATGTGGGGAAGTGACCGGAGGCCAGGGGGACCTGACGGGGACGGGTCCGAGGGAGGGTGCAGGGGAGGCAGGAGGCACCCGTCCTCAGCACCTGGAGCAGAGGGGGCCTTGGGTGCTGGGAAAGTGGGTGCCTGGGTCATGGGGACACCTGGTTGCAAGGGGACATGATGGTCCTTGGGGACATGATGGTCCTTGGGGACACCATGGCCCTTGGGGACAGCCGGGTTCTGGGGGACAGCTGGATTTTTGGGGACGCCCTTGTTCTTGGGGACACCGTTGTGCTTAGGACAGCTAGGTTCTTGGGGACAGAGGGGTTTTTGGGGACACCCGAAATTTGGGGACATCCTGGACCTTGGGGACAGCTGGGTTTTTGGGGACACATGAAGGATTCTTGGGGACACCCGGAGCCTTGGGGACACCCAGAGCCCTGGGGACCACCTGGGACCTTTGGGACACCCAGGTCCATGGGGACACTTTGGTCCTTGGGCCATCTGGATCCCAGGGGACACCCCGGTCCTTGGGGACATCTGGGTCCTCCTGCACCCATCTCCCTTCCTCAGCCTCCGTTGAGGCTCCGGCCAGAGGGGAGGAGGGGATGGGGACAGGGATGCGATGCCGAGGCCGCGGGACCCAGCTGGGACCCGTGTTTGCCTTCGGGGCGGGACGGCCGGGCCAGGCAGGACCCCCGCGGCCGTGGGAAAACAACCCCCCCCCCCTCCCTCCCCCCAAGCCTCCCACCGGCTGACCCGTTCCGCCTGCGTTTTGCACGATTTTGCTTTTATTTGTTTTCACTGCGGCACAGAAGAAGAAGAAAAACAAAAAAAAAAAGCAACAAAAAAACACCACGAAGAGGAGGAAGAGGAGGAGGAGGAGGAGGGGGAGATGTGGTCCCCCCCCAACATGGAGAAAGGGGCACCCCGATGCCTGTGTCCCCTCCTTGGCCGTGGCCACTGCTGTCCCCTCGCTCCTCTGGGGGACGCACCCCACCAGCTCCTTCCTCTGGGAGGTTGTGGCAAGGGTTGGGGGATTGGGGGGGGAATTTGGGGGGATCCTGGGGTGGGTAGGGGAGGTGTTAGCAGGGCTCTGTGGTGCCCCCAGGTGTAGGGTCGGGCTGGGTGGGTTGGAGGGGGAGCTGCTGGGCTTCGTCTGCCTTGGTCCGGGTCCGGGTCCGGGTCCTGGGGGGGCCAAGGAGGACGAGGTGAGGAGGGGGGAGGCTGGGTGGGTTTTCACGCTGCTGTCCCCCAACCCATCACGCCCAACAACCCCCTTTTTTCCCACCCCTTGCCCCGTCCTCCTCCCACCGTCCTGCCCACCGGTCCTCCCCCCCCCACCCACGTGTCCCTCCCCAGCCTCCATCCCTCCCATCCCACCTGTCCTCCACCTCCTCCACGGACTCGGGCAGGGCCATGTCCCTCGTCTCCGGCAGGAAGATGGCCACCAGTCCCGACACCACGGGGGCGGCCCCGTAGATGATGAAGGGCAGCGCGGGGAAGACCTCACCCACCATCTTCACCAAGGGCGCCGTGATGCTGCCCAGTCGGGCCATGGTGTTGGCCAGCCCCATGCCCGTCTGCCTGCGGGACGCGGGGAGGTGCTGAGGGACCACCCCGATGCGGTCCCGGCCACCCCAGCGGCTCCTACGACCCTCACCCCGCTCCTTACCGAATCACGGTGGGGTAGAGCTCACCCGTGTAGAGGAAGACGCAGTTGAAGGAGGCGGCCAAGCAACCCTTCCCGAAGACGGCCATGGCGGTCCGGAGCGTCCGCAGCTCTGTGGGGACAAAGACGGGGCTCCTGGGACTCACTGAGGTGGGGTTGGGTAGGGGAGGCGCGGTGTTGGAGACTGGAGACCCCACCCGCCCCCGCCACTCGGCCCCCAGCCCGTACCTCGTGGCACCAAGATGTTGGCCAAGATGGCCAAGCCCGCCAGGATGAGGGCGAGGGACTGGGTGAAGCGCCGCCCGACGAAGGTGATGGTGAGGACGGAGACCAGCTTGGCCGGGAAGTCTACGGCCCCAAAGATGAGCTGGATCACGTAGATGTTGACGTCAAAGTTTTGCAGGTCCATGGCCAGCCCGTAGTAGGCAAAGCTGGTGGAGAACCTGGGCCGGGAAGAGGTGAGGTGGGCAAATCTCACAAACAAAGAGGTTTGGGGTGGGCTACGGGGGTTGCCCACCATGTCTTGGCCCATGGGATGCAGCCAGGGAATCTGTGTCCCTTCCTGGAGCATGTGAGCACCAAGAGGCCTCTGTTGACTTAGTCCTGTGCCGTGACTCAGTTTCCCTTTCCAACATGGACCCAGCTAAGATGTGTGGATGGGGAACAGTGCTTGGAGGGAGCAGAGAGATCAACAAACGAGAGGGCAGACGGACAACCCCCCACTCGTGTCCTCCAGGCTTACCACACGAAGCAGAGGCAGCAAGAGATGCGGCGCACGACGGGCGTCCGGACCAGGTCAAACACCGTGTGGTGGCTCCTCGACGAGGTCATCTCCTTCTGCATGTAGGACTTCAAGGCCTGGGGGGTGAAAGAGAGGGCCTCTGGGGTGGGGATGGGGCACTGAGGTTGCTTGTGGGGGGCAAGGTGGAGGAGCAGAGGGGGAAACCAGGGTGGAGAACCTCTCACCACCCTACAAAACACACCAGAGATGCTCCGGTCAGAGCCTCTTACTTCTATGTCCAGCTTGTCCCCTTCCTCTTTCTTCCCATTTATCCTGGCCACTTTCTGGAGCTCCTTCAAGGCCTGCTGGGACTTTCCCACCATGACCATCCAGCGAGCTGACTCTGTTAACCACCTGGGGAGGAGGGGGGGGGGGGGGCAGGAGCATCCCACGGGGATCATCCCTCTGTCTTGCTGACCCTTCCACCAGCGAGCCACCCCTTCATCCACCCATCCACCCATCCAACCATCCAACCATCCACCCACCCAACCATCCAACCATCCACCCACCCAACCATCCACCCATCCACCCATCCAACCATCCAACCAACCAACCATTTACCCATCCACCCATCCACCCATCCACCCATCCACCCATCCACCCATCCAACCAACCACCCATTTACCCATCCACCCACCCAACCATTCACCCACCCAACCATCCACCCACCCAACCATTCACCCATCCACCCACCCACCCATCCACCCACCCAACCATTCACCCACCCACCCACCCAATCATCTACTCATCCATCCAACCACCCACCCAACCACCTCCTGATCCACCCAACCACCCAACCACCCCTGTGCCACCCACCCACGCCACCCTACGCCCTCCCACCCATCCCTCCCACCCACCCCTCCGTCCCTTCACCCTCTCCTCCTCACCATGAGTAGAGGAAGAAGCCAAAGAAGGGCAGCGACACCGTGAGCTGCAACCACCGCCAGTCAGGGACGGCGTAAGCGATGCCGGCCAGCAGGAACTGCCCAGTGGTGTAGCAGTAACCCATGAAGGTCCCCACGATCGCCCGCGTGCGAGTGGGCATCCACTCCAGGGCTGCCGAGACACACGCGCGTGTGACTTGGGGCAGGCTGGGAGGACACCCTGGGGACGGACACCTTGGGGCTGGGGGTGGCCACGTACAGAGCGAGACGCTGTTGAGGACGATGCCGGAGAAGGCCGTGCCCGTGAGGAAGCGGAAGAGGCAGTAGACGGTGAAAGTGGGGGCGAAGGAGGAGCACGTCCCCATGACCCCCATCTGCAGGTAGCACCAGGTGAGCAGCGACCGGCGGCCAAACCTGGCCAGGAGAAGGCGGTGAGGTGGCCCTCGTGATGCTGACCCACCTCTCCACCCCCTGTTCCCCCCCCCCCGAGGACAAGGTGTCCCCCCCTCACCTGTCCGAGAGGCCCCCAAAAACGATGCCGCCCACCAAGACGCCGGCCATGTAGAGCGATTGGGCCAACTGCTTCAAGCCCCGGGAGCTGCACACCAGATCCCACTGCCGAAGGGCAAGGATGTGGGGGTGGGACAGGGATCGGGGGGACCCCCCCCTGCCTCTCTGCTGCCCCCCAAGACTGGCCTCAGCAGCCCGTAGGGTTAATCCAACACCATGGCCAACAGCCACGGCAGCTGGTAGGGTTGATCCAACGCAACGGCCAATGGAAAGAAACGCCAAGAAGGTGCCAAGAAACACGGCCGCCCTCCCCAGAATCCCCATAGCTGGAAGACACCTTCATGGGTTCATCCAGCCCCTTTTTGACCCTCCCTTGAGAAAACCAACTCCCTCATCCCTCCCTTTCTTGCGCAGCACTGAGTGCCTCCAACGAGGGTTGAGTGAGGAAGATGCTCTAGTTGGAAGAAGCCAACATCATGATGGCAGCAGACCCTTCACCGGTGCCCCCAGGTAGGAACCATGCCCATGAGTGAGGGAAACGTGCCACCAGCCCCAAATCTCCCCCCCCACCACTGCCTCCACCCTACCTCCGTGATGATGGTGCTGGTGAAGACGCTGCGGTCATAGGTCCAGCCGTCGTGGCAGGGCTCCGTCTCCAACCAGCTGTCGTTGGGGGCCGAGCCGTTGGCCTCCAGAAGCCACCACTGCGGCTTCACAAAGCGCCGGCACCGCTCGCCACGGGGGACCGAGACCCTCAGCAGGTCCTGGGGGTCCAGGCTGGTGGCATTGGCCTCCCAGTGGAGCCGGCAGTGGTGGTCGCTGGTGGCGGCCGTGAAGTTCTGCAGGAGGTTGTGGCTGGCCATCATGAGGACGGGCATGGCCAGGAGGATGACCGAGGCCACCTGGAAGCGCCCCATGCCCCCCACATGCTCCAGGAGGTCGGCAAAAGCCATGCTGCCACCGCGAGCCCCCGGGAGCGCCTTGCGATGGCCTCCCCAGCCATGCACGCCCACCCACTGGCAGTAGCCCCAAAAGGGATAGATTTCACCCCAGAAACTCTTCTCTCCCTCCTGCAGCGTCTGTGCTCCACAAGCGCCCAGGATGGTCTCCTATATAACCCAGCCAACAGCGGCTTTGGTTAACGTTTGACGTCCTTTTTCTGGTGGTTTTCCAAAGGGATAAGGCAAAGGCGGGTGGGGAAAATCCAGAAATCTGGGGCAGGCAGAAAATATTTCTCTTTCCCTTTTCTCTCTCTCTTTTTTTTTTTTTTTTTTTTTTTTTTATTTTTCTCTTCCCCTCAGCGTTGATTTTCTGGGGGAGAAAGGAAGCTTTTGGAGAGGGGCAGGGTGAATCTGGGACCAACCTGCCTCACCTGCTGTACCCGAAGAGGTGGGCATCCTGGAGAGGGGGCTTCTGGCCCTGGCCAACGCGTGGCCTTCACCGGCACCGTCAGGTTAAATTTTAGCGATTCTTTTTTTGTGGTCAAAAGGGGACCAAAAGGTGCTGACGGAGGTGGCCCTGCTTGGGTCAGTGCCTTCTCCGCCTGGGGAGGCTGGGGGTTAATTTTTGATGGGATCGGGACCAAGGGTACACGTCGGCACCAGGAGCAAGGGCCAGGTTGGCCCAGCAGGAAGTCGGGGAAGGGGCATGGTGGGAAAAGCCCCGTGGGTTGCTGGAAGGGGCTGGGCTAGGATCTGGTCGGGGGGTGGGGGGCATTCCTCATGGGATTTGGGGACCCCTCCAGTGAGACAAGAGTTGGGTGGTTTGAACGTCATCGGGTGTCGTCTTGGTGGAGGTGACCTCAAACATGGCACTTCTTGGGCATCATCTTCCTGGAGGAGACCTCAGTTGGGTTTCATCCGAGGGGGGGCAACCTGAGAAACTGGTCTGGGGTCTCATCGTACTGGAGGTGACCTGGGGGACAAGGTTGGGTGGTGTTTTATTGAAGGTGACCCCAACATGGTGTCCTTTGGGTGTCATCGCACTGGAGGTGACCTCAGGGACCAGGTTATTTGAAGGTGACCCCCACCACGGGGTCCCTTGGGTGTCATCCCACTGGAGGTGACCTCAGGGACCAGGTTATTTGAAGGTGACCCCCACCACGGGGTCCCTTGGGTGTCATCCCACTGGAGGTGACCTCAGGGACCAGGTTTCTGGATGGCATCTTACTGGAGGTGACCTCGGGGACACTGCTTTTGGGCATCACCTTCCTGGCAGTGACCTCAGACGTGGTCATTGGGTGTCACCTCGCTGGAGGTGGCCTCACATAACACCAAGACACCATCCCCTGGCAGAGCTCCTTTATTCCTCCGAGGACTTCCCCTGCCCCACACGGGGAAGCCACCTGACGTGGGGCACGCGGTGAATTCAAGCCCGTCCCCAACCCAGGGCTGCAGGAACCCGCCAGGAACGCCGCCCCCACCCGGGTCCCTCAGGGCTCCTTCGGAGGGGCCTTGTCCTGGGGCTGCAGGGGGATCTTCTCTTTGAGGTTGGCTGTCTTCTTCTGCTTGGCCCTGGAGGGAGGCAGATGAGAGGTCAGCAGCAGGAGGAGGGTCCACGGGGCATGGCAGGACCTTGTCCATCTGTCTGTCCAGCCACTCATTCGCTCTTCTGCCAACGTTCCCACCCAGTTGTCCACCCCCCAATTCATCCGTCTGTCCCTCCACCCCGTCCTCCTCCACTCTGGCCATCCTCCAATCCAGCCGGCCTCCTCCAACCCACCTGTCCTCCATCACACCTTCGTGTCCTCTCCGTACCTGTCCATCCCCCCATCCTCTGACCCACCTGCCCATCCTCCTCCAGTCCACCCATCTGTCCTCCTCCAGTCCACCTGTCCACCTTCTTCCAATCCACACATCCTCCAGTTGACCTGCTCGGCCTCCTCCAATCCACTCGGCCTCCAACCTACCCACCCAACCCAGCCAACCTCAACCCCACCCATTCTCCTACCACCCCATCCCCCTGTGAGCCCACTCATCCATCCATCCATCCATCCATCCATCCATCCATCCGTCCATCCGTCC
>NC_089016.1:838472-878472 GCF_963932015.1 Anas acuta | reverse complement strand
ATTGCTCTCCCGGCTGAGCTGTGTAGCCCCCTTTTTGCAGCCCTTTGGCAAGTACCTGCTGGAGCAGCAGTGCAGGGACCTGATGCTGACCTGCCTGGAGCTGGTGTCACACGAGGTGCCTGAGGAGGATGAGCAGTGGGTCTCCTTGCTGAAAGCGGTGCTGGAGGAACTCATTTGTCCCCTTTCGCCCCATGTCCCAGTTTGTCATCTTCACCAATAGGCAGGCAGAGGTGCTGATGCCCACTGTGCGCCAGAAGCTGCTGGAGGTGCTAGTCCTCATGACATGCTGCAATCCCCACTCTGGCGCCATGACCGTACTCTTCAGCTGCCCCATGAGACAGAACTATGAGTCCCACAGCCTCCCAAAAACCCCACAGAGCCCCTCCAAAGCCTGCAGGGCCCCCCAATGCCCTGTCTGTGCCCGTAGATCGTTAATGGAGACGTGGGAGGAGGTTTTCAGCATGCCTGGCATGACAAAGAAGCTCCTCAATGAGATTTGCATGCTGCTGCAAAACAAGACTATGCGTGCGCACTTTGGGAGGAGAGAGGACTATGAAATCCTCCAGCTCTGCCTCATGCAGACCCTGAGCCTCGAGGACCTCATCCCTGCCGTGCTGCAGGATGTGGAGTGCCTGAAGAGATGCATCAGGAACACCAACTTCCACCTCCTCTGGATTGCACTCAAAGGGCTGGTGGTGATGTTGGAGAGGCCCAAGATGGTGAGCGCACCCCCCCCCCCCCCCCAAACCCTCCCGCATACACCCTTCCCTTCCCCATCCCCGGCAGCCTTCTCATGCCCTGGGCTTGCTGCTGTCATTGCAGGGGCTAACGGGGATTATTCTGCTGCCCGATGTCCTGAAAAGCCTGCGGTTTGGCAACCCACACATCCCGGTGCTGGCACTGGCGGTGTGCTGCAGGGTCCTGTGCGCCCTGAGGAAGAAGTTGGCCAGCATCAGTTCCCTGCGGCTGGTCGATCTGCTCACGTCCTACTTGGACAATGTAAGGGGGGGGTGAGGCTCCTGTGGCACCCACCCCGTGCCACAGCCGGGCGGGCGAGGATCGCTCAGCCTCCGTCCTCTTCCTCTTCTAGGAGGCCAGCATGGTGCGGGAGAATGCCATGAAGCTCTTCAGCGCGTGCATGGAGCGCGTGCTGTGGAAGCACCGCAGAAAGATGTGGAAGAAAGTGCACAACGTCCTGCTGACCCTCTACGTCCGCATGAGCGAGGAGAACCCGAGCGTGGCCGAGGCGGGGCCGAAGGCAGGCGGCGAGGAGCCGGCGCCAATTCCCTGCCTCTGCTGCCCTGCAGGCTGCCCAGGAAGCCCTGATGGCCAGGTCTGAGCTGCTGTGGTGGGATGAGCTGCAAGAAGTGGCGCACGTGAACCAGACCTGGGGGATCAGACCCTGCCTGCCTGATCCTTGGTGAGCTGCCCCCTGCTTGTCCCTGCCCTGCCCCCACAATGGCCCTGGGGCTTCCCCTTGCCCTCCCTTGGGCGGAGGCTGATGGGCGGCTTCTGATCCTAGGGCTTGTGGCAGAACATCACCAGGACCAGAGTGAAGAGAAAGTGTATGAAATAATTGCAAGTGAGTGAGGGGGGACGGGGTGGAGGCCAGGCCTCGGGGAGGCTGGGGGGGGGGGTGCTCACAGCAGCTCTCCCCGCCTTCCTCCCGGCCAGGGGGCTCCCGGAGGGGTCTCCCCCAGCCCGAGTGGAGGCTGCAGCCTCTTTCTGTCCTCCCGCAGTCCTAGAGCCCATGATGAACGATGCGGGGCCCTCGGTGTGTGAAGAGACCGCCCGCACCATCCGGACTGTGAGGCAGCATCTCCACTGGCTGCAACGCCCGCGGGATCCCTGGTACATGCTGGCGGTGCAATGCTGCTTGCCTTGAAGATTGTGGCAGGCGCCGAAGCAGAGGGCAGAACCCCAGCCCCAGAAGAATCCGGAAGAAACTTCGGAATCTGAAGACTCCTCCCTGGATTCATCTCCGTGCCAGAGCACGGACAGCTAGGGGGCCTCCAGTCCACAGGGCTTTTGGATGCCTCCAGGAAAGGAGCCTCCAGAACCCCCCCACCCCCACAACCACAAAGAAATTAAAGAAATTCCATCTGTTTATCCAGAGCCTCCTGGGGTCACTCCTCAGCGTCCTCCACAGCCCCCGGCATCCTCCCAGCTCCACACCTGCCTCCGTCGAGCAGCTCCCGTCCTCCCGGAGCTCAGGGCCCAGACCGGGATGCCACATCTCCCTCACAGCCCCACAGGGGCAGAGTAGAGGAGGACGAGGACCTCTCCCCACCTCCTGAGCACCCCCAGGAGGAGGAAGGCCCTGCCCCCTCTCCTTCCTCACCATGCTGCCTGCTGGGATGGTGTGAGGTGGGGAGGTGGGTGGCTTCTCCCCTTCCCCCGTGCCCCTCCCTGTGATTGCTCTCCCGGCTGAGCTGTGTAGCCCCCTTTTTGCAGCCCTTCGGCAAGTACCTGCTGGAGCAGCAGTGCAGGGACCTGATGCTGACCTGCCTGGAGCTGGTGTCACACGAGGTGCCTGAGGAGGATGAGCAGTGGGTCTCCTTGCTGAAAGCGGTGCTGGAGGAACTCATTTGTCCCCTTTCGCCCCATGTCCCAGTTTGTCATCTTCACCAATAGGCAGGCAGAGGTGCTGATGCCCACTGTGCGCCAGAAGCTGCTGGAGGTGCTAGTCCTCATGACATGCTGCAATCCCCACTGTGGCGCCATGACCGTACTCTTCAGCTGCCCCATGAGACAGAACTATGAGTCCCACAGCCTCCCAAAAACCCCACAGAGCCCCTCCAAAGCCTGCAGGGCCCCCCAATGCCCTGTCTGTGCCCGTAGATCGTTAATGGAGACGTGGGAGGAGGTTTTCAGCATGCCTGGCATGACAAAGAAGCTCCTCAATGAGATTTGCATGCTGCTGCAAAACAAGACTATGCGTGCGCACTTTGGGAGGAGAGAGGACTATGAAATCCTCCAGCTCTGCCTCATGCAGACCCTGAGCCTCGAGGACCTCATCCCTGCCGTGCTGCAGGATGTGGAGTGCCTGAAGAGATGCATCAGGAACACCAACTTCCACCTCCTCTGGATTGCACTCAAAGGGCTGGTGGTGATGTTGGAGAGGCCCAAGATGGTGAGCGCACCCCCCCCCCCCCCAAACCCTCCCGCATACACCCTTCCCTTCCCCATCCCCGGCAGCCTTCTCATGCCCTGGGCTTGCTGCTGTCATTGCAGGGGCTAACGGGGATTATTCTGCTGCCCGATGTCCTGAAAAGCCTGCGGTTTGGCAACCCACACATCCCGGTGCTGGCACTGGCGGTGTGCTGCAGGGTCCTGTGCGCCCTGAGGAAGAAGTTGGCCAGCATCAGTTCCCTGCGGCTGGTCGATCTGCTCACGTCCTACTTGGACAATGTAAGGGGGGGGTGAGGCTCCTGTGGCACCCACCCCGTGCCACAGCCGGGCGGGCGAGGATCGCTCAGCCTCCGTCCTCTTCCTCTTCTAGGAGGCCAGCATGGTGCGGGAGAATGCCATGAAGCTCTTCAGCGCGTGCATGGAGCGCGTGCTGTGGAAGCACCGCAGAAAGATGTGGAAGAAAGTGCACAACGTCCTGCTGACCCTCTACGTCCGCATGAGCGAGGAGAACCCGAGCGTGGCCGAGGCGGGGCCGAAGGCAGGCGGCGAGGAGCCGGCGCCAATTCCCTGCCTCTGCTGCCCTGCAGGCTGCCCAGGAAGCCCTGATGGCCAGGTCTGAGCTGCTGTGGTGGGATGAGCTGCAAGAAGTGGCGCACGTGAACCAGACCTGGGGGATCAGACCCTGCCTGCCTGATCCTTGGTGAGCTGCCCCCTGCTTGTCCCTGCCCTGCCCCCACAATGGCCCTGGGGCTTCCCCTTGCCCTCCCTTGGGCGGAGGCTGATGGGCGGCTTCTGATCCTAGGGCTTGTGGCAGAACATCACCAGGACCAGAGTGAAGAGAAAGTGTATGAAATAATTGCAAGTGAGTGAGGGGGGACGGGGTGGAGGCCAGGCCTCGGGGAGGCTGGGGGGGGGGGTGCTCACAGCAGCTCTCCCCGCCTTCCTCCCGGCCAGGGGGCTCCCGGAGGGGTCTCCCCCAGCCCGAGTGGAGGCTGCAGCCTCTTTCTGTCCTCCCGCAGTCCTAGAGCCCATGATGAACGATGCGGGGCCCTCGGTGTGTGAAGAGACCGCCCGCACCATCCGGACTGTGAGGCAGCATCTCCACTGGCTGCAACGCCCGCGGGATCCCTGGTACATGCTGGCGGTGCAATGCTGCTTGCCTTGAAGATTGTGGCAGGCGCCGAAGCAGAGGGCAGAACCCCAGCCCCAGAAGAATCCGGAAGAAACTTCGGAATCTGAAGACTCCTCCCTGGATTCATCTCCGTGCCAGAGCACGGACAGCTAGGGGGCCTCCAGTCCACAGGGCTTTTGGATGCCTCCAGGAAAGGAGCCTCCAGAACCCCCCCACCCCCACAACCACAAAGAAATTAAAGAAATTCCATCTGTTTATCCAGAGCCTCCTGGGGTCACTCCTCAGCGTCCTCCACAGCCCCCGGCATCCTCCCAGCTCCACACCTGCCTCCGTCGAGCAGCTCCCGTCCTCCCGGAGCTCAGGGCCCAGACCGGGATGCCACATCTCCCTCACAGCCCCACAGGGGCAGAGTAGAGGAGGACGAGGACCTCTCCCCACCTCCTGAGCACCCCCAGGAGGAGGAAGGCCCTGCCCCCTCTCCTTCCTCACCATGCTGCCTGCTGGGATGGTGTGAGGTGGGGAGGTGGGTGGCTTCTCCCCTTCCCCCGTGCCCCTCCCTGTGATTGCTCTCCCGGCTGAGCTGTGTAGCCCCCTTTTTGCAGCCCTTTGGCAAGTACCTGCTGGAGCAGCAGTGCAGGGACCTGATGCTGACCTGCCTGGAGCTGGTGTCACACGAGGTGCCTGAGGAGGATGAGCAGTGGGTCTCCTTGCTGAAAGCGGTGCTGGAGGAACTCATTTGTCCCCTTTCGCCCCATGTCCCAGTTTGTCATCTTCACCAATAGGCAGGCAGAGGTGCTGATGCCCACTGTGCGCCAGAAGCTGCTGGAGGTGCTAGTCCTCATGACATGCTGCAATCCCCACTCTGGCGCCATGACCGTACTCTTCAGCTGCCCCATGAGACAGAACTATGAGTCCCACAGCCTCCCAAAAACCCCACAGAGCCCCTCCAAAGCCTGCAGGGCCCCCCAATGCCCTGTCTGTGCCCGTAGATCGTTAATGGAGACGTGGGAGGAGGTTTTCAGCATGCCTGGCATGACAAAGAAGCTCCTCAATGAGATTTGCATGCTGCTGCAAAACAAGACTATGCGTGCGCACTTTGGGAGGAGAGAGGACTATGAAATCCTCCTCCAGCTCTGCCTCATGCAGACCCTGAGCCTCGAGGACCTCATCCCTGCCGTGCTGCAGGATGTGGAGTGCCTGAAGAGATGCATCAGGAACACCAACTTCCACCTCCTCTGGATTGCACTCAAAGGGCTGGTGGTGATGTTGGAGAGGCCCAAGATGGTGAGCGCACCCCCCCCCCCCCCCAAACCCTCCCGCATACACCCTTCCCTTCCCCATCCCCGGCAGCCTTCTCATGCCCTGGGCTTGCTGCTGTCATTGCAGGGGCTAACGGGGATTATTCTGCTGCCCGATGTCCTGAAAAGCCTGCGGTTTGGCAACCCACACATCCCGGTGCTGGCACTGGCGGTGTGCTGCAGGGTCCTGTGCGCCCTGAGGAAGAAGTTGGCCAGCATCAGTTCCCTGCGGCTGGTCGATCTGCTCACGTCCTACTTGGACAATGTAAGGGGGGGGTGAGGCTCCTGTGGCACCCACCCCGTGCCACAGCCGGGCGGGCGAGGATCGCTCAGCCTCCGTCCTCTTCCTCTTCTAGGAGGCCAGCATGGTGCGGGAGAATGCCATGAAGCTCTTCAGCGCGTGCATGGAGCGCGTGCTGTGGAAGCACCGCAGAAAGATGTGGAAGAAAGTGCACAACGTCCTGCTGACCCTCTACGTCCGCATGAGCGAGGAGAACCCGAGCGTGGCCGAGGCGGGGCCGAAGGCAGGCGGCGAGGAGCCGGCGCCAATTCCCTGCCTCTGCTGCCCTGCAGGCTGCCCAGGAAGCCCTGATGGCCAGGTCTGAGCTGCTGTGGTGGGATGAGCTGCAAGAAGTGGCGCACGTGAACCAGACCTGGGGGATCAGACCCTGCCTGCCTGATCCTTGGTGAGCTGCCCCCTGCTTGTCCCTGCCCTGCCCCCACAATGGCCCTGGGGCTTCCCCTTGCCCTCCCTTGGGCGGAGGCTGATGGGCGGCTTCTGATCCTAGGGCTTGTGGCAGAACATCACCAGGACCAGAGTGAAGAGAAAGTGTATGAAATAATTGCAAGTGAGTGAGGGGGGACGGGGTGGAGGCCAGGCCTCGGGGAGGCTGGGGGGGGGGGTGCTCACAGCAGCTCTCCCCGCCTTCCTCCCGGCCAGGGGGCTCCCGGAGGGGTCTCCCCCAGCCCGAGTGGAGGCTGCAGCCTCTTTCTGTCCTCCCGCAGTCCTAGAGCCCATGATGAACGATGCGGGGCCCTCGGTGTGTGAAGAGACCGCCCGCACCATCCGGACTGTGAGGCAGCATCTCCACTGGCTGCAACGCCCGCGGGATCCCTGGTACATGCTGGCGGTGCAATGCTGCTTGCCTTGAAGATTGTGGCAGGCGCCGAAGCAGAGGGCAGAACCCCAGCCCCAGAAGAATCCGGAAGAAACTTCGGAATCTGAAGACTCCTCCCTGGATTCATCTCCGTGCCAGAGCACGGACAGCTAGGGGGCCTCCAGTCCACAGGGCTTTTGGATGCCTCCAGGAAAGGAGCCTCCAGAACCCCCCCACCCCCACAACCACAAAGAAATTAAAGAAATTCCATCTGTTTATCCAGAGCCTCCTGGGGTCACTCCTCAGCGTCCTCCACAGCCCCCGGCATCCTCCCAGCTCCACACCTGCCTCCGTCGAGCAGCTCCCGTCCTCCCGGAGCTCAGGGCCCAGACCGGGATGCCACATCTCCCTCACAGCCCCACAGGGGCAGAGTAGAGGAGGACGAGGACCTCTCCCCACCTCCTGAGCACCCCCAGGAGGAGGAAGGCCCTGCCCCCTCTCCTTCCTCACCATGCTGCCTGCTGGGATGGTGTGAGGTGGGGAGGTGGGTGGCTTCTCCCCTTCCCCCGTGCCCCTCCCTGTGATTGCTCTCCCGGCTGAGCTGTGTAGCCCCCTTTTTGCAGCCCTTTGGCAAGTACCTGCTGGAGCAGCAGTGCAGGGACCTGATGCTGACCTGCCTGGAGCTGGTGTCACACGAGGTGCCTGAGGAGGATGAGCAGTGGGTCTCCTTGCTGAAAGCGGTGCTGGAGGAACTCATTTGTCCCCTTTCGCCCCATGTCCCAGTTTGTCATCTTCACCAATAGGCAGGCAGAGGTGCTGATGCCCACTGTGCGCCAGAAGCTGCTGGAGGTGCTAGTCCTCATGACATGCTGCAATCCCCACTGTGGCGCCATGACCGTACTCTTCAGCTGCCCCATGAGACAGAACTATGAGTCCCACAGCCTCCCAAAAACCCCACAGAGCCCCTCCAAAGCCTGCAGGGCCCCCCAATGCCCTGTCTGTGCCCGTAGATCGTTAATGGAGACGTGGGAGGAGGTTTTCAGCATGCCTGGCATGACAAAGAAGCTCCTCAATGAGATTTGCATGCTGCTGCAAAACAAGACTATGCGTGCGCACTTTGGGAGGAGAGAGGACTATGAAATCCTCCAGCTCTGCCTCATGCAGACCCTGAGCCTCGAGGACCTCATCCCTGCCGTGCTGCAGGATGTGGAGTGCCTGAAGAGATGCATCAGGAACACCAACTTCCACCTCCTCTGGATTGCACTCAAAGGGCTGGTGGTGATGTTGGAGAGGCCCAAGATGGTGAGCGCACCCCCCCCCCCCCCCAAACCCTCCCGCATACACCCTTCCCTTCCCCATCCCCGGCAGCCTTCTCATGCCCTGGGCTTGCTGCTGTCATTGCAGGGGCTAACGGGGATTATTCTGCTGCCCGATGTCCTGAAAAGCCTGCGGTTTGGCAACCCACACATCCCGGTGCTGGCACTGGCGGTGTGCTGCAGGGTCCTGTGCGCCCTGAGGAAGAAGTTGGCCAGCATCAGTTCCCTGCGGCTGGTCGATCTGCTCACGTCCTACTTGGACAATGTAAGGGGGGGGTGAGGCTCCTGTGGCACCCACCCCGTGCCACAGCCGGGCGGGCGAGGATCGCTCAGCCTCCGTCCTCTTCCTCTTCTAGGAGGCCAGCATGGTGCGGGAGAATGCCATGAAGCTCTTCAGCGCGTGCATGGAGCGCGTGCTGTGGAAGCACCGCAGAAAGATGTGGAAGAAAGTGCACAACGTCCTGCTGACCCTCTACGTCCGCATGAGCGAGGAGAACCCGAGCGTGGCCGAGGCGGGGCCGAAGGCAGGCGGCGAGGAGCCGGCGCCAATTCCCTGCCTCTGCTGCCCTGCAGGCTGCCCAGGAAGCCCTGATGGCCAGGTCTGAGCTGCTGTGGTGGGATGAGCTGCAAGAAGTGGCGCACGTGAACCAGACCTGGGGGATCAGACCCTGCCTGCCTGATCCTTGGTGAGCTGCCCCCTGCTTGTCCCTGCCCTGCCCCCACAATGGCCCTGGGGCTTCCCCTTGCCCTCCCTTGGGCGGAGGCTGATGGGCGGCTTCTGATCCTAGGGCTTGTGGCAGAACATCACCAGGACCAGAGTGAAGAGAAAGTGTATGAAATAATTGCAAGTGAGTGAGGGGGGACGGGGTGGAGGCCAGGCCTCGGGGAGGCTGGGGGGGGGGGTGCTCACAGCAGCTCTCCCCGCCTTCCTCCCGGCCAGGGGGCTCCCGGAGGGGTCTCCCCCAGCCCGAGTGGAGGCTGCAGCCTCTTTCTGTCCTCCCGCAGTCCTAGAGCCCATGATGAACGATGCGGGGCCCTCGGTGTGTGAAGAGACCGCCCGCACCATCCGGACTGTGAGGCAGCATCTCCACTGGCTGCAACGCCCGCGGGATCCCTGGTACATGCTGGCGGTGCAATGCTGCTTGCCTTGAAGATTGTGGCAGGCGCCGAAGCAGAGGGCAGAACCCCAGCCCCAGAAGAATCCGGAAGAAACTTCGGAATCTGAAGACTCCTCCCTGGATTCATCTCCGTGCCAGAGCACGGACAGCTAGGGGGCCTCCAGTCCACAGGGCTTTTGGATGCCTCCAGGAAAGGAGCCTCCAGAACCCCCCCACCCCCACAACCACAAAGAAATTAAAGAAATTCCATCTGTTTATCCAGAGCCTCCTGGGGTCACTCCTCAGCGTCCTCCACAGCCCCCGGCATCCTCCCAGCTCCACACCTGCCTCCGTCGAGCAGCTCCCGTCCTCCCGGAGCTCAGGGCCCAGACCGGGATGCCACATCTCCCTCACAGCCCCACAGGGGCAGAGTAGAGGAGGACGAGGACCTCTCCCCACCTCCTGAGCACCCCCAGGAGGAGGAAGGCCCTGCCCCCTCTCCTTCCTCACCATGCTGCCTGCTGGGATGGTGTGAGGTGGGGAGGTGGGTGGCTTCTCCCCTTCCCCCGTGCCCCTCCCTGTGATTGCTCTCCCGGCTGAGCTGTGTAGCCCCCTTTTTGCAGCCCTTTGGCAAGTACCTGCTGGAGCAGCAGTGCAGGGACCTGATGCTGACCTGCCTGGAGCTGGTGTCACACGAGGTGCCTGAGGAGGATGAGCAGTGGGTCTCCTTGCTGAAAGCGGTGCTGGAGGAACTCATTTGTCCCCTTTCGCCCCATGTCCCAGTTTGTCATCTTCACCAATAGGCAGGCAGAGGTGCTGATGCCCACTGTGCGCCAGAAGCTGCTGGAGGTGCTAGTCCTCATGACATGCTGCAATCCCCACTGTGGCGCCATGACCGTACTCTTCAGCTGCCCCATGAGACAGAACTATGAGTCCCACAGCCTCCCAAAAACCCCACAGAGCCCCTCCAAAGCCTGCAGGGCCCCCCAATGCCCTGTCTGTGCCCGTAGATCGTTAATGGAGACGTGGGAGGAGGTTTTCAGCATGCCTGGCATGACAAAGAAGCTCCTCAATGAGATTTGCATGCTGCTGCAAAACAAGACTATGCGTGCGCACTTTGGGAGGAGAGAGGACTATGAAATCCTCCAGCTCTGCCTCATGCAGACCCTGAGCCTCGAGGACCTCATCCCTGCCGTGCTGCAGGATGTGGAGTGCCTGAAGAGATGCATCAGGAACACCAACTTCCACCTCCTCTGGATTGCACTCAAAGGGCTGGTGGTGATGTTGGAGAGGCCCAAGATGGTGAGCGCACCCCCCCCCCCCCCCAAACCCTCCCGCATACACCCTTCCCTTCCCCATCCCCGGCAGCCTTCTCATGCCCTGGGCTTGCTGCTGTCATTGCAGGGGCTAACGGGGATTATTCTGCTGCCCGATGTCCTGAAAAGCCTGCGGTTTGGCAACCCACACATCCCGGTGCTGGCACTGGCGGTGTGCTGCAGGGTCCTGTGCGCCCTGAGGAAGAAGTTGGCCAGCATCAGTTCCCTGCGGCTGGTCGATCTGCTCACGTCCTACTTGGACAATGTAAGGGGGGGGTGAGGCTCCTGTGGCACCCACCCCGTGCCACAGCCGGGCGGGCGAGGATCGCTCAGCCTCCGTCCTCTTCCTCTTCTAGGAGGCCAGCATGGTGCGGGAGAATGCCATGAAGCTCTTCAGCGCGTGCATGGAGCGCGTGCTGTGGAAGCACCGCAGAAAGATGTGGAAGAAAGTGCACAACGTCCTGCTGACCCTCTACGTCCGCATGAGCGAGGAGAACCCGAGCGTGGCCGAGGCGGGGCCGAAGGCAGGCGGCGAGGAGCCGGCGCCAATTCCCTGCCTCTGCTGCCCTGCAGGCTGCCCAGGAAGCCCTGATGGCCAGGTCTGAGCTGCTGTGGTGGGATGAGCTGCAAGAAGTGGCGCACGTGAACCAGACCTGGGGGATCAGACCCTGCCTGCCTGATCCTTGGTGAGCTGCCCCCTGCTTGTCCCTGCCCTGCCCCCACAATGGCCCTGGGGCTTCCCCTTGCCCTCCCTTGGGCGGAGGCTGATGGGCGGCTTCTGATCCTAGGGCTTGTGGCAGAACATCACCAGGACCAGAGTGAAGAGAAAGTGTATGAAATAATTGCAAGTGAGTGAGGGGGGACGGGGTGGAGGCCAGGCCTCGGGGAGGCTGGGGGGGGGGGTGCTCACAGCAGCTCTCCCCGCCTTCCTCCCGGCCAGGGGGCTCCCGGAGGGGTCTCCCCCAGCCCGAGTGGAGGCTGCAGCCTCTTTCTGTCCTCCCGCAGTCCTAGAGCCCATGATGAACGATGCGGGGCCCTCGGTGTGTGAAGAGACCGCCCGCACCATCCGGACTGTGAGGCAGCATCTCCACTGGCTGCAACGCCCGCGGGATCCCTGGTACATGCTGGCGGTGCAATGCTGCTTGCCTTGAAGATTGTGGCAGGCGCCGAAGCAGAGGGCAGAACCCCAGCCCCAGAAGAATCCGGAAGAAACTTCGGAATCTGAAGACTCCTCCCTGGATTCATCTCCGTGCCAGAGCACGGACAGCTAGGGGGCCTCCAGTCCACAGGGCTTTTGGATGCCTCCAGGAAAGGAGCCTCCAGAACCCCCCCACCCCCACAACCACAAAGAAATTAAAGAAATTCCATCTGTTTATCCAGAGCCTCCTGGGGTCACTCCTCAGCGTCCTCCACAGCCCCCGGCATCCTCCCAGCTCCACACCTGCCTCCGTCGAGCAGCTCCCGTCCTCCCGGAGCTCAGGGCCCAGACCGGGATGCCACATCTCCCTCACAGCCCCACAGGGGCAGAGTAGAGGAGGACGAGGACCTCTCCCCACCTCCTGAGCACCCCCAGGAGGAGGAAGGCCCTGCCCCCTCTCCTTCCTCACCATGCTGCCTGCTGGGATGGTGTGAGGTGGGGAGGTGGGTGGCTTCTCCCCTTCCCCCGTGCCCCTCCCTGTGATTGCTCTCCCGGCTGAGCTGTGTAGCCCCCTTTTTGCAGCCCTTTGGCAAGTACCTGCTGGAGCAGCAGTGCAGGGACCTGATGCTGACCTGCCTGGAGCTGGTGTCACACGAGGTGCCTGAGGAGGATGAGCAGTGGGTCTCCTTGCTGAAAGCGGTGCTGGAGGAACTCATTTGTCCCCTTTCGCCCCATGTCCCAGTTTGTCATCTTCACCAATAGGCAGGCAGAGGTGCTGATGCCCACTGTGCGCCAGAAGCTGCTGGAGGTGCTAGTCCTCATGACATGCTGCAATCCCCACTGTGGCGCCATGACCGTACTCTTCAGCTGCCCCATGAGACAGAACTATGAGTCCCACAGCCTCCCAAAAACCCCACAGAGCCCCTCCAAAGCCTGCAGGGCCCCCCAATGCCCTGTCTGTGCCCGTAGATCGTTAATGGAGACGTGGGAGGAGGTTTTCAGCATGCCTGGCATGACAAAGAAGCTCCTCAATGAGATTTGCATGCTGCTGCAAAACAAGACTATGCGTGCGCACTTTGGGAGGAGAGAGGACTATGAAATCCTCCAGCTCTGCCTCATGCAGACCCTGAGCCTCGAGGACCTCATCCCTGCCGTGCTGCAGGATGTGGAGTGCCTGAAGAGATGCATCAGGAACACCAACTTCCACCTCCTCTGGATTGCACTCAAAGGGCTGGTGGTGATGTTGGAGAGGCCCAAGATGGTGAGCGCACCCCCCCCCCCCCCCAAACCCTCCCGCATACACCCTTCCCTTCCCCATCCCCGGCAGCCTTCTCATGCCCTGGGCTTGCTGCTGTCATTGCAGGGGCTAACGGGGATTATTCTGCTGCCCGATGTCCTGAAAAGCCTGCGGTTTGGCAACCCACACATCCCGGTGCTGGCACTGGCGGTGTGCTGCAGGGTCCTGTGCGCCCTGAGGAAGAAGTTGGCCAGCATCAGTTCCCTGCGGCTGGTCGATCTGCTCACGTCCTACTTGGACAATGTAAGGGGGGGGTGAGGCTCCTGTGGCACCCACCCCGTGCCACAGCCGGGCGGGCGAGGATCGCTCAGCCTCCGTCCTCTTCCTCTTCTAGGAGGCCAGCATGGTGCGGGAGAATGCCATGAAGCTCTTCAGCGCGTGCATGGAGCGCGTGCTGTGGAAGCACCGCAGAAAGATGTGGAAGAAAGTGCACAACGTCCTGCTGACCCTCTACGTCCGCATGAGCGAGGAGAACCCGAGCGTGGCCGAGGCGGGGCCGAAGGCAGGCGGCGAGGAGCCGGCGCCAATTCCCTGCCTCTGCTGCCCTGCAGGCTGCCCAGGAAGCCCTGATGGCCAGGTCTGAGCTGCTGTGGTGGGATGAGCTGCAAGAAGTGGCGCACGTGAACCAGACCTGGGGGATCAGACCCTGCCTGCCTGATCCTTGGTGAGCTGCCCCCTGCTTGTCCCTGCCCTGCCCCCACAATGGCCCTGGGGCTTCCCCTTGCCCTCCCTTGGGCGGAGGCTGATGGGCGGCTTCTGATCCTAGGGCTTGTGGCAGAACATCACCAGGACCAGAGTGAAGAGAAAGTGTATGAAATAATTGCAAGTGAGTGAGGGGGGACGGGGTGGAGGCCAGGCCTCGGGGAGGCTGGGGGGGGGGGTGCTCACAGCAGCTCTCCCCGCCTTCCTCCCGGCCAGGGGGCTCCCGGAGGGGTCTCCCCCAGCCCGAGTGGAGGCTGCAGCCTCTTTCTGTCCTCCCGCAGTCCTAGAGCCCATGATGAACGATGCGGGGCCCTCGGTGTGTGAAGAGACCGCCCGCACCATCCGGACTGTGAGGCAGCATCTCCACTGGCTGCAACGCCCGCGGGATCCCTGGTACATGCTGGCGGTGCAATGCTGCTTGCCTTGAAGATTGTGGCAGGCGCCGAAGCAGAGGGCAGAACCCCAGCCCCAGAAGAATCCGGAAGAAACTTCGGAATCTGAAGACTCCTCCCTGGATTCATCTCCGTGCCAGAGCACGGACAGCTAGGGGGCCTCCAGTCCACAGGGCTTTTGGATGCCTCCAGGAAAGGAGCCTCCAGAACCCCCCCACCCCCACAACCACAAAGAAATTAAAGAAATTCCATCTGTTTATCCAGAGCCTCCTGGGGTCACTCCTCAGCGTCCTCCACAGCCCCCGGCATCCTCCCAGCTCCACACCTGCCTCCGTCGAGCAGCTCCCGTCCTCCCGGAGCTCAGGGCCCAGACCGGGATGCCACATCTCCCTCACAGCCCCACAGGGGCAGAGTAGAGGAGGACGAGGACCTCTCCCCACCTCCTGAGCACCCCCAGGAGGAGGAAGGCCCTGCCCCCTCTCCTTCCTCACCATGCTGCCTGCTGGGATGGTGTGAGGTGGGGAGGTGGGTGGCTTCTCCCCTTCCCCCGTGCCCCTCCCTGTGATTGCTCTCCCGGCTGAGCTGTGTAGCCCCCTTTTTGCAGCCCTTTGGCAAGTACCTGCTGGAGCAGCAGTGCAGGGACCTGATGCTGACCTGCCTGGAGCTGGTGTCACACGAGGTGCCTGAGGAGGATGAGCAGTGGGTCTCCTTGCTGAAAGCGGTGCTGGAGGAACTCATTTGTCCCCTTTCGCCCCATGTCCCAGTTTGTCATCTTCACCAATAGGCAGGCAGAGGTGCTGATGCCCACTGTGCGCCAGAAGCTGCTGGAGGTGCTAGTCCTCATGACATGCTGCAATCCCCACTGTGGCGCCATGACCGTACTCTTCAGCTGCCCCATGAGACAGAACTATGAGTCCCACAGCCTCCCAAAAACCCCACAGAGCCCCTCCAAAGCCTGCAGGGCCCCCCAATGCCCTGTCTGTGCCCGTAGATCGTTAATGGAGACGTGGGAGGAGGTTTTCAGCATGCCTGGCATGACAAAGAAGCTCCTCAATGAGATTTGCATGCTGCTGCAAAACAAGACTATGCGTGCGCACTTTGGGAGGAGAGAGGACTATGAAATCCTCCAGCTCTGCCTCATGCAGACCCTGAGCCTCGAGGACCTCATCCCTGCCGTGCTGCAGGATGTGGAGTGCCTGAAGAGATGCATCAGGAACACCAACTTCCACCTCCTCTGGATTGCACTCAAAGGGCTGGTGGTGATGTTGGAGAGGCCCAAGATGGTGAGCGCACCCCCCCCCCCCCCCAAACCCTCCCGCATACACCCTTCCCTTCCCCATCCCCGGCAGCCTTCTCATGCCCTGGGCTTGCTGCTGTCATTGCAGGGGCTAACGGGGATTATTCTGCTGCCCGATGTCCTGAAAAGCCTGCGGTTTGGCAACCCACACATCCCGGTGCTGGCACTGGCGGTGTGCTGCAGGGTCCTGTGCGCCCTGAGGAAGAAGTTGGCCAGCATCAGTTCCCTGCGGCTGGTCGATCTGCTCACGTCCTACTTGGACAATGTAAGGGGGGGGTGAGGCTCCTGTGGCACCCACCCCGTGCCACAGCCGGGCGGGCGAGGATCGCTCAGCCTCCGTCCTCTTCCTCTTCTAGGAGGCCAGCATGGTGCGGGAGAATGCCATGAAGCTCTTCAGCGCGTGCATGGAGCGCGTGCTGTGGAAGCACCGCAGAAAGATGTGGAAGAAAGTGCACAACGTCCTGCTGACCCTCTACGTCCGCATGAGCGAGGAGAACCCGAGCGTGGCCGAGGCGGGGCCGAAGCGGGGCCGAAGGCAGGCGGCGAGGAGCCGGCGCCAATTCCCTGCCTCTGCTGCCCTGCAGGCTGCCCAGGAAGCCCTGATGGCCAGGTCTGAGCTGCTGTGGTGGGATGAGCTGCAAGAAGTGGCGCACGTGAACCAGACCTGGGGGATCAGACCCTGCCTGCCTGATCCTTGGTGAGCTGCCCCCTGCTTGTCCCTGCCCTGCCCCCACAATGGCCCTGGGGCTTCCCCTTGCCCTCCCTTGGGCGGAGGCTGATGGGCGGCTTCTGATCCTAGGGCTTGTGGCAGAACATCACCAGGACCAGAGTGAAGAGAAAGTGTATGAAATAATTGCAAGTGAGTGAGGGGGGACGGGGTGGAGGCCAGGCCTCGGGGAGGCTGGGGGGGGGGTGCTCACAGCAGCTCTCCCCGCCTTCCTCCCGGCCAGGGGGCTCCCGGAGGGGTCTCCCCCAGCCCGAGTGGAGGCTGCAGCCTCTTTCTGTCCTCCCGCAGTCCTAGAGCCCATGATGAACGATGCGGGGCCCTCGGTGTGTGAAGAGACCGCCCGCACCATCCGGACTGTGAGGCAGCATCTCCACTGGCTGCAACGCCCGCGGGATCCCTGGTACATGCTGGCGGTGCAATGCTGCTTGCCTTGAAGATTGTGGCAGGCGCCGAAGCAGAGGGCAGAACCCCAGCCCCAGAAGAATCCGGAAGAAACTTCGGAATCTGAAGACTCCTCCCTGGATTCATCTCCGTGCCAGAGCACGGACAGCTAGGGGGCCTCCAGTCCACAGGGCTTTTGGATGCCTCCAGGAAAGGAGCCTCCAGAACCCCCCCACCCCCACAACCACAAAGAAATTAAAGAAATTCCATCTGTTTATCCAGAGCCTCCTGGGGTCACTCCTCAGCGTCCTCCACAGCCCCCGGCATCCTCCCAGCTCCACACCTGCCTCCGTCGAGCAGCTCCCGTCCTCCCGGAGCTCAGGGCCCAGACCGGGATGCCACATCTCCCTCACAGCCCCACAGGGGCAGAGTAGAGGAGGACGAGGACCTCTCCCCACCTCCTGAGCACCCCCAGGAGGAGGAAGGCCCTGCCCCCTCTCCTTCCTCACCATGCTGCCTGCTGGGATGGTGTGAGGTGGGGAGGTGGGTGGCTTCTCCCCTTCCCCCGTGCCCCTCCCTGTGATTGCTCTCCCGGCTGAGCTGTGTAGCCCCCTTTTTGCAGCCCTTTGGCAAGTACCTGCTGGAGCAGCAGTGCAGGGACCTGATGCTGACCTGCCTGGAGCTGGTGTCACACGAGGTGCCTGAGGAGGATGAGCAGTGGGTCTCCTTGCTGAAAGCGGTGCTGGAGGAACTCATTTGTCCCCTTTCGCCCCATGTCCCAGTTTGTCATCTTCACCAATAGGCAGGCAGAGGTGCTGATGCCCACTGTGCGCCAGAAGCTGCTGGAGGTGCTAGTCCTCATGACATGCTGCAATCCCCACTCTGGCGCCATGACCGTACTCTTCAGCTGCCCCATGAGACAGAACTATGAGTCCCACAGCCTCCCAAAAACCCCACAGAGCCCCTCCAAAGCCTGCAGGGCCCCCCAATGCCCTGTCTGTGCCCGTAGATCGTTAATGGAGACGTGGGAGGAGGTTTTCAGCATGCCTGGCATGACAAAGAAGCTCCTCAATGAGATTTGCATGCTGCTGCAAAACAAGACTATGCGTGCGCACTTTGGGAGGAGAGAGGACTATGAAATCCTCCAGCTCTGCCTCATGCAGACCCTGAGCCTCGAGGACCTCATCCCTGCCGTGCTGCAGGATGTGGAGTGCCTGAAGAGATGCATCAGGAACACCAACTTCCACCTCCTCTGGATTGCACTCAAAGGGCTGGTGGTGATGTTGGAGAGGCCCAAGATGGTGAGCGCACCCCCCCCCCAAACCCTCCCGCATACACCCTTCCCTTCCCCATCCCCGGCAGCCTTCTCATGCCCTGGGCTTGCTGCTGTCATTGCAGGGGCTAACGGGGATTATTCTGCTGCCCGATGTCCTGAAAAGCCTGCGGTTTGGCAACCCACACATCACGGTGCTGGCACTGGCGGTGTGCTGCAGGGTCCTGTGCGCCCTGAGGAAGAAGTTGGCCAGCATCAGTTCCCTGCGGCTGGTCGATCTGCTCACGTCCTACTTGGACAATGTAAGGGGGGGGTGAGGCTCCTGTGGCACCCACCCCGTGCCACAGCCGGGCGGGCGAGGATCGCTCAGCCTCCGTCCTCTTCCTCTTCTAGGAGGCCAGCATGGTGCGGGAGAATGCCATGAAGCTCTTCAGCGCGTGCATGGAGCGCGTGCTGTGGAAGCACCGCAGAAAGATGTGGAAGAAAGTGCACAACGTCCTGCTGACCCTCTACGTCCGCATGAGCGAGGAGAACCCGAGCGTGGCCGAGGCGGGGCCGAAGGCAGGCGGCGAGGAGCCGGCGCCAATTCCCTGCCTCTGCTGCCCTGCAGGCTGCCCAGGAAGCCCTGATGGCCAGGTCTGAGCTGCTGTGGTGGGATGAGCTGCAAGAAGTGGCGCACGTGAACCAGACCTGGGGGATCAGACCCTGCCTGCCTGATCCTTGGTGAGCTGCCCCCTGCTTGTCCCTGCCCTGCCCCCACAATGGCCCTGGGGCTTCCCCTTGCCCTCCCTTGGGCGGAGGCTGATGGGCGGCTTCTGATCCTAGGGCTTGTGGCAGAACATCACCAGGACCAGAGTGAAGAGAAAGTGTATGAAATAATTGCAAGTGAGTGAGGGGGGACGGGGTGGAGGCCAGGCCTCGGGGAGGCTGGGGGGGGGGTGCTCACAGCAGCTCTCCCCGCCTTCCTCCCGGCCAGGGGGCTCCCGGAGGGGTCTCCCCCAGCCCGAGTGGAGGCTGCAGCCTCTTTCTGTCCTCCCGCAGTCCTAGAGCCCATGATGAACGATGCGGGGCCCTCGGTGTGTGAAGAGACCGCCCGCACCATCCGGACTGTGAGGCAGCATCTCCACTGGCTGCAACGCCCGCGGGATCCCTGGTACATGCTGGCGGTGCAATGCTGCTTGCCTTGAAGATTGTGGCAGGCGCCGAAGCAGAGGGCAGAACCCCAGCCCCAGAAGAATCCGGAAGAAACTTCGGAATCTGAAGACTCCTCCCTGGATTCATCTCCGTGCCAGAGCACGGACAGCTAGGGGGCCTCCAGTCCACAGGGCTTTTGGATGCCTCCAGGAAAGGAGCCTCCAGAACCCCCCCACCCCCACAACCACAAAGAAATTAAAGAAATTCCATCTGTTTATCCAGAGCCTCCTGGGGTCACTCCTCAGCGTCCTCCACAGCCCCCGGCATCCTCCCAGCTCCACACCTGCCTCCGTCGAGCAGCTCCCGTCCTCCCGGAGCTCAGGGCCCAGACCGGGATGCCACATCTCCCTCACAGCCCCACAGGGGCAGAGTAGAGGAGGACGAGGACCTCTCCCCACCTCCTGAGCACCCCCAGGAGGAGGAAGGCCCTGCCCCCTCTCCTTCCTCACCATGCTGCCTGCTGGGATGGTGTGAGGTGGGGAGGTGGGTGGCTTCTCCCCTTCCCCCGTGCCCCTCCCTGTGATTGCTCTCCCGGCTGAGCTGTGTAGCCCCCTTTTTGCAGCCCTTTGGCAAGTACCTGCTGGAGCAGCAGTGCAGGGACCTGATGCTGACCTGCCTGGAGCTGGTGTCACACGAGGTGCCTGAGGAGGATGAGCAGTGGGTCTCCTTGCTGAAAGCGGTGCTGGAGGAACTCATTTGTCCCCTTTCGCCCCATGTCCCAGTTTGTCATCTTCACCAATAGGCAGGCAGAGGTGCTGATGCCCACTGTGCGCCAGAAGCTGCTGGAGGTGCTAGTCCTCATGACATGCTGCAATCCCCACTCTGGCGCCATGACCGTACTCTTCAGCTGCCCCATGAGACAGAACTATGAGTCCCACAGCCTCCCAAAAACCCCACAGAGCCCCTCCAAAGCCTGCAGGGCCCCCCAATGCCCTGTCTGTGCCCGTAGATCGTTAATGGAGACGTGGGAGGAGGTTTTCAGCATGCCTGGCATGACAAAGAAGCTCCTCAATGAGATTTGCATGCTGCTGCAAAACAAGACTATGCGTGCGCACTTTGGGAGGAGAGAGGACTATGAAATCCTCCAGCTCTGCCTCATGCAGACCCTGAGCCTCGAGGACCTCATCCCTGCCGTGCTGCAGGATGTGGAGTGCCTGAAGAGATGCATCAGGAACACCAACTTCCACCTCCTCTGGATTGCACTCAAAGGGCTGGTGGTGATGTTGGAGAGGCCCAAGATGGTGAGCGCACCCCCCCCCCAAACCCTCCCGCATACACCCTTCCCTTCCCCATCCCCGGCAGCCTTCTCATGCCCTGGGCTTGCTGCTGTCATTGCAGGGGCTAACGGGGATTATTCTGCTGCCCGATGTCCTGAAAAGCCTGCGGTTTGGCAACCCACACATCCCGGTGCTGGCACTGGCGGTGTGCTGCAGGGTCCTGTGCGCCCTGAGGAAGAAGTTGGCCAGCATCAGTTCCCTGCGGCTGGTCGATCTGCTCACGTCCTACTTGGACAATGTAAGGGGGGGGTGAGGCTCCTGTGGCACCCACCCCGTGCCACAGCCGGGCGGGCGAGGATCGCTCAGCCTCCGTCCTCTTCCTCTTCTAGGAGGCCAGCATGGTGCGGGAGAATGCCATGAAGCTCTTCAGCGCGTGCATGGAGCGCGTGCTGTGGAAGCACCGCAGAAAGATGTGGAAGAAAGTGCACAACGTCCTGCTGACCCTCTACGTCCGCATGAGCGAGGAGAACCCGAGCGTGGCCGAGGCGGGGCCGAAGGCAGGCGGCGAGGAGCCGGCGCCAATTCCCTGCCTCTGCTGCCCTGCAGGCTGCCCAGGAAGCCCTGATGGCCAGGTCTGAGCTGCTGTGGTGGGATGAGCTGCAAGAAGTGGCGCACGTGAACCAGACCTGGGGGATCAGACCCTGCCTGCCTGATCCTTGGTGAGCTGCCCCCTGCTTGTCCCTGCCCTGCCCCCACAATGGCCCTGGGGCTTCCCCTTGCCCTCCCTTGGGCGGAGGCTGATGGGCGGCTTCTGATCCTAGGGCTTGTGGCAGAACATCACCAGGACCAGAGTGAAGAGAAAGTGTATGAAATAATTGCAAGTGAGTGAGGGGGGACGGGGTGGAGGCCAGGCCTCGGGGAGGCTGGGGGGGGGGTGCTCACAGCAGCTCTCCCCGCCTTCCTCCCGGCCAGGGGGCTCCCGGAGGGGTCTCCCCCAGCCCGAGTGGAGGCTGCAGCCTCTTTCTGTCCTCCCGCAGTCCTAGAGCCCATGATGAACGATGCGGGGCCCTCGGTGTGTGAAGAGACCGCCCGCACCATCCGGACTGTGAGGCAGCATCTCCACTGGCTGCAACGCCCGCGGGATCCCTGGTACATGCTGGCGGTGCAATGCTGCTTGCCTTGAAGATTGTGGCAGGCGCCGAAGCAGAGGGCAGAACCCCAGCCCCAGAAGAATCCGGAAGAAACTTCGGAATCTGAAGACTCCTCCCTGGATTCATCTCCGTGCCAGAGCACGGACAGCTAGGGGGCCTCCAGTCCACAGGGCTTTTGGATGCCTCCAGGAAAGGAGCCTCCAGAACCCCCCCACCCCCACAACCACAAAGAAATTAAAGAAATTCCATCTGTTTATCCAGAGCCTCCTGGGGTCACTCCTCAGCGTCCTCCACAGCCCCCGGCATCCTCCCAGCTCCACACCTGCCTCCGTCGAGCAGCTCCCGTCCTCCCGGAGCTCAGGGCCCAGACCGGGATGCCACATCTCCCTCACAGCCCCACAGGGGCAGAGTAGAGGAGGACGAGGACCTCTCCCCACCTCCTGAGCACCCCCAGGAGGAGGAAGGCCCTGCCCCCTCTCCTTCCTCACCATGCTGCCTGCTGGGATGGTGTGAGGTGGGGAGGTGGGTGGCTTCTCCCCTTCCCCCGTGCCCCTCCCTGTGATTGCTCTCCCGGCTGAGCTGTGTAGCCCCCTTTTTGCAGCCCTTTGGCAAGTACCTGCTGGAGCAGCAGTGCAGGGACCTGATGCTGACCTGCCTGGAGCTGGTGTCACACGAGGTGCCTGAGGAGGATGAGCAGTGGGTCTCCTTGCTGAAAGCGGTGCTGGAGGAACTCATTTGTCCCCTTTCGCCCCATGTCCCAGTTTGTCATCTTCACCAATAGGCAGGCAGAGGTGCTGATGCCCACTGTGCGCCAGAAGCTGCTGGAGGTGCTAGTCCTCATGACATGCTGCAATCCCCACTCTGGCGCCATGACCGTACTCTTCAGCTGCCCCATGAGACAGAACTATGAGTCCCACAGCCTCCCAAAAACCCCACAGAGCCCCTCCAAAGCCTGCAGGGCCCCCCAATGCCCTGTCTGTGCCCGTAGATCGTTAATGGAGATGTGGGAGGAGGTTTTCAGCATGCCTGGCATGACAAAGAAGCTCCTCAATGAGATTTGCATGCTGCTGCAAAACAAGACTATGCGTGCGCACTTTGGGAGGAGAGAGGACTATGAAATCCTCCAGCTCTGCCTCATGCAGACCCTGAGCCTCGAGGACCTCATCCCTGCCGTGCTGCAGGATGTGGAGTGCCTGAAGAGATGCATCAGGAACACCAACTTCCACCTCCTCTGGATTGCACTCAAAGGGCTGGTGGTGATGTTGGAGAGGCCCAAGATGGTGACCGCACCCCCCCCCCCCCAAACCCTCCCGCATACACCCTTCCCTTCCCCATCCCCGGCAGCCTTCTCATGCCCTGGGCTTGCTGCTGTCATTGCAGGGGCTAACGGGGATTATTCTGCTGCCCGATGTCCTGAAAAGCCTGCGGTTTGGCAACCCACACATCCCGGTGCTGGCACTGGCGGTGTGCTGCAGGGTCCTGTGCGCCCTGAGGAAGAAGTTGGCCAGCATCAGTTCCCTGCGGCTGGTCGATCTGCTCACGTCCTACTTGGACAATGTAAGGGGGGGGTGAGGCTCCTGTGGCACCCACCCCGTGCCACAGCCGGGCGGGCGAGGATCGCTCAGCCTCCGTCCTCTTCCTCTTCTAGGAGGCCAGCATGGTGCGGGAGAATGCCATGAAGCTCTTCAGCGCGTGCATGGAGCGCGTGCTGTGGAAGCACCGCAGAAAGATGTGGAAGAAAGTGCACAACGTCCTGCTGACCCTCTACGTCCGCATGAGCGAGGAGAACCCGAGCGTGGCCGAGGCGGGGCCGAAGGCAGGCGGCGAGGAGCCGGCGCCAATTCCCTGCCTCTGCTGCCCTGCAGGCTGCCCAGGAAGCCCTGATGGCCAGGTCTGAGCTGCTGTGGTGGGATGAGCTGCAAGAAGTGGCGCACGTGAACCAGACCTGGGGGATCAGACCCTGCCTGCCTGATCCTTGGTGAGCTGCCCCCTGCTTGTCCCTGCCCTGCCCCCACAATGGCCCTGGGGCTTCCCCTTGCCCTCCCTTGGGCGGAGGCTGATGGGCGGCTTCTGATCCTAGGGCTTGTGGCAGAACATCACCAGGACCAGAGTGAAGAGAAAGTGTATGAAATAATTGCAAGTGAGTGAGGGGGGACGGGGTGGAGGCCAGGCCTCGGGGAGGCTGGGGGGGGGGTGCTCACAGCAGCTCTCCCCGCCTTCCTCCCGGCCAGGGGGCTCCCGGAGGGGTCTCCCCCAGCCCGAGTGGAGGCTGCAGCCTCTTTCTGTCCTCCCGCAGTCCTAGAGCCCATGATGAACGATGCGGGGCCCTCGGTGTGTGAAGAGACCGCCCGCACCATCCGGACTGTGAGGCAGCATCTCCACTGGCTGCAACGCCCGCGGGATCCCTGGTACATGCTGGCGGTGCAATGCTGCTTGCCTTGAAGATTGTGGCAGGCGCCGAAGCAGAGGGCAGAACCCCAGCCCCAGAAGAATCCGGAAGAAACTTTGGAATCTGAAGACTCCTCCCTGGATTCATCTCCGTGCCAGAGCACGGACAGCTAGGGGGCCTCCAGTCCACAGGGGTTTTGGATGCCTCCAGGAAAGGAGCCTCCAGAACCCCCCCACCCCCACAACCACAAAGAAATTAAAGAAATTCCATCTGTTTATCCAGAGCCTCCTGGGGTCACTCCTCAGCGTCCTCCACAGCCCCCGGCATCCTCCCAGCTCCACACCTGCCTCCGTCGAGCAGCTCCCGTCCTCCCGGAGCTCAGGGCCCAGACCGGGATGCCACATCTCCCTCACAGCCCCACAGGGGCAGAGTAGAGGAGGACGAGGACCTCTCCCCACCTCCTGAGCACCCCCAGGAGGAGGAAGGCCCTGCCCCCTCTCCTTCCTCACCATGCTGCCTGCTGGGATGGTGTGAGGTGGGGAGGTGGGTGGCTTCTCCCCTTCCCCCGTGCCCCTCCCTGTGATTGCTCTCCCGGCTGAGCTGTGTAGCCCCCTTTTTGCAGCCCTTTGGCAAGTACCTGCTGGAGCAGCAGTGCAGGGACCTGATGCTGACCTGCCTGGAGCTGGTGTCACACGAGGTGCCTGAGGAGGATGAGCAGTGGGTCTCCTTGCTGAAAGCGGTGCTGGAGGAACTCATTTGTCCCCTTTCGCCCCATGTCCCAGTTTGTCATCTTCACCAATAGGCAGGCAGAGGTGCTGATGCCCACTGTGCGCCAGAAGCTGCTGGAGGTGCTAGTCCTCATGACATGCTGCAATCCCCACTCTGGCGCCATGACCGTACTCTTCAGCTGCCCCATGAGACAGAACTATGAGTCCCACAGCCTCCCAAAAACCCCACAGAGCCCCTCCAAAGCCTGCAGGGCCCCCCAATGCCCTGTCTGTGCCCGTAGATCGTTAATGGAGACGTGGGAGGAGGTTTTCAGCATGCCTGGCATGACAAAGAAGCTCCTCAATGAGATTTGCATGCTGCTGCAAAACAAGACTATGCGTGCGCACTTTGGGAGGAGAGAGGACTATGAAATCCTCCAGCTCTGCCTCATGCAGACCCTGAGCCTCGAGGACCTCATCCCTGCCGTGCTGCAGGATGTGGAGTGCCTGAAGAGATGCATCAGGAACACCAACTTCCACCTCCTCTGGATTGCACTCAAAGGGCTGGTGGTGATGTTGGAGAGGCCCAAGATGGTGAGCGCACCCCCCCCCCAAACCCTCCCGCATACACCCTTCCCTTCCCCATCCCCGGCAGCCTTCTCATGCCCTGGGCTTGCTGCTGTCATTGCAGGGGCTAACGGGGATTATTCTGCTGCCCGATGTCCTGAAAAGCCTGCGGTTTGGCAACCCACACATCACGGTGCTGGCACTGGCGGTGTGCTGCAGGGTCCTGTGCGCCCTGAGGAAGAAGTTGGCCAGCATCAGTTCCCTGCGGCTGGTCGATCTGCTCACGTCCTACTTGGACAATGTAAGGGGGGGGTGAGGCTCCTGTGGCACCCACCCCGTGCCACAGCCGGGCGGGCGAGGATCGCTCAGCCTCCGTCCTCTTCCTCTTCTAGGAGGCCAGCATGGTGCGGGAGAATGCCATGAAGCTCTTCAGCGCGTGCATGGAGCGCGTGCTGTGGAAGCACCGCAGAAAGATGTGGAAGAAAGTGCACAACGTCCTGCTGACCCTCTACGTCCGCATGAGCGAGGAGAACCCGAGCGTGGCCGAGGCGGGGCCGAAGGCAGGCGGCGAGGAGCCGGCGCCAATTCCCTGCCTCTGCTGCCCTGCAGGCTGCCCAGGAAGCCCTGATGGCCAGGTCTGAGCTGCTGTGGTGGGATGAGCTGCAAGAAGTGGCGCACGTGAACCAGACCTGGGGGATCAGACCCTGCCTGCCTGATCCTTGGTGAGCTGCCCCCTGCTTGTCCCTGCCCTGCCCCCACAATGGCCCTGGGGCTTCCCCTTGCCCTCCCTTGGGCGGAGGCTGATGGGCGGCTTCTGATCCTAGGGCTTGTGGCAGAACATCACCAGGACCAGAGTGAAGAGAAAGTGTATGAAATAATTGCAAGTGAGTGAGGGGGGACGGGGTGGAGGCCAGGCCTCGGGGAGGCTGGGGGGGGGGTGCTCACAGCAGCTCTCCCCGCCTTCCTCCCGGCCAGGGGGCTCCCGGAGGGGTCTCCCCCAGCCCGAGTGGAGGCTGCAGCCTCTTTCTGTCCTCCCGCAGTCCTAGAGCCCATGATGAACGATGCGGGGCCCTCGGTGTGTGAAGAGACCGCCCGCACCATCCGGACTGTGAGGCAGCATCTCCACTGGCTGCAACGCCCGCGGGATCCCTGGTACATGCTGGCGGTGCAATGCTGCTTGCCTTGAAGATTGTGGCAGGCGCCGAAGCAGAGGGCAGAACCCCAGCCCCAGAAGAATCCGGAAGAAACTTTGGAATCTGAAGACTCCTCCCTGGATTCATCTCCGTGCCAGAGCACGGACAGCTAGGGGGCCTCCAGTCCACAGGGGTTTTGGATGCCTCCAGGAAAGGAGCCTCCAGAACCCCCCCACCCCCACAACCACAAAGAAATTAAAGAAATTCCATCTGTTTATCCAGAGCCTCCTGGGGTCACTCCTCAGCGTCCTCCACAGCCCCCGGCATCCTCCCAGCTCCACACCTGCCTCCGTCGAGCAGCTCCCGTCCTCCCGGAGCTCAGGGCCCAGACCGGGATGCCACATCTCCCTCACAGCCCCACAGGGGCAGAGTAGAGGAGGACGAGGACCTCTCCCCACCTCCTGAGCACCCCCAGGAGGAGGAAGGCCCTGCCCCCTCTCCTTCCTCACCATGCTGCCTGCTGGGATGGTGTGAGGTGGGGAGGTGGGTGGCTTCTCCCCTTCCCCCGTGCCCCTCCCTGTGATTGCTCTCCCGGCTGAGCTGTGTAGCCCCCTTTTTGCAGCCCTTTGGCAAGTACCTGCTGGAGCAGCAGTGCAGGGACCTGATGCTGACCTGCCTGGAGCTGGTGTCACACGAGGTGCCTGAGGAGGATGAGCAGTGGGTCTCCTTGCTGAAAGCGGTGCTGGAGGAACTCATTTGTCCCCTTTCGCCCCATGTCCCAGTTTGTCATCTTCACCAATAGGCAGGCAGAGGTGCTGATGCCCACTGTGCGCCAGAAGCTGCTGGAGGTGCTAGTCCTCATGACATGCTGCAATCCCCACTCTGGCGCCATGACCGTACTCTTCAGCTGCCCCATGAGACAGAACTATGAGTCCCACAGCCTCCCAAAAACCCCACAGAGCCCCTCCAAAGCCTGCAGGGCCCCCCAATGCCCTGTCTGTGCCCGTAGATCGTTAATGGAGACGTGGGAGGAGGTTTTCAGCATGCCTGGCATGACAAAGAAGCTCCTCAATGAGATTTGCATGCTGCTGCAAAACAAGACTATGCGTGCGCACTTTGGGAGGAGAGAGGACTATGAAATCCTCCAGCTCTGCCTCATGCAGACCCTGAGCCTCGAGGACCTCATCCCTGCCGTGCTGCAGGATGTGGAGTGCCTGAAGAGATGCATCAGGAACACCAACTTCCACCTCCTCTGGATTGCACTCAAAGGGCTGGTGGTGATGTTGGAGAGGCCCAAGATGGTGAGCGCACCCCCCCCCCAAACCCTCCCGCATACACCCTTCCCTTCCCCATCCCCGGCAGCCTTCTCATGCCCTGGGCTTGCTGCTGTCATTGCAGGGGCTAACGGGGATTATTCTGCTGCCCGATGTCCTGAAAAGCCTGCGGTTTGGCAACCCACACATCACGGTGCTGGCACTGGCGGTGTGCTGCAGGGTCCTGTGCGCCCTGAGGAAGAAGTTGGCCAGCATCAGTTCCCTGCGGCTGGTCGATCTGCTCACGTCCTACTTGGACAATGTAAGGGGGGGGTGAGGCTCCTGTGGCACCCACCCCGTGCCACAGCCGGGCGGGCGAGGATCGCTCAGCCTCCGTCCTCTTCCTCTTCTAGGAGGCCAGCATGGTGCGGGAGAATGCCATGAAGCTCTTCAGCGCGTGCATGGAGCGCGTGCTGTGGAAGCACCGCAGAAAGATGTGGAAGAAAGTGCACAACGTCCTGCTGACCCTCTACGTCCGCATGAGCGAGGAGAACCCGAGCGTGGCCGAGGCGGGGCCGAAGGCAGGCGGCGAGGAGCCGGCGCCAATTCCCTGCCTCTGCTGCCCTGCAGGCTGCCCAGGAAGCCCTGATGGCCAGGTCTGAGCTGCTGTGGTGGGATGAGCTGCAAGAAGTGGCGCACGTGAACCAGACCTGGGGGATCAGACCCTGCCTGCCTGATCCTTGGTGAGCTGCCCCCTGCTTGTCCCTGCCCTGCCCCCACAATGGCCCTGGGGCTTCCCCTTGCCCTCCCTTGGGCGGAGGCTGATGGGCGGCTTCTGATCCTAGGGCTTGTGGCAGAACATCACCAGGACCAGAGTGAAGAGAAAGTGTATGAAATAATTGCAAGTGAGTGAGGGGGGACGGGGTGGAGGCCAGGCCTCGGGGAGGCTGGGGGGGGGGTGCTCACAGCAGCTCTCCCCGCCTTCCTCCCGGCCAGGGGGCTCCCGGAGGGGTCTCCCCCAGCCCGAGTGGAGGCTGCAGCCTCTTTCTGTCCTCCCGCAGTCCTAGAGCCCATGATGAACGATGCGGGGCCCTCGGTGTGTGAAGAGACCGCCCGCACCATCCGGACTGTGAGGCAGCATCTCCACTGGCTGCAACGCCCGCGGGATCCCTGGTACATGCTGGCGGTGCAATGCTGCTTGCCTTGAAGATTGTGGCAGGCGCCGAAGCAGAGGGCAGAACCCCAGCCCCAGAAGAATCCGGAAGAAACTTTGGAATCTGAAGACTCCCTGGATTCATCTCCGTGCCAGAGCACGGACAGCTAGGGGGCCTCCAGTCCACAGGGGTTTTGGATGCCTCCAGGAAAGGAGCCTCCAGAACCCCCCCACCCCCACAACCACAAAGAAATTAAAGAAATTCCATCTGTTTATCCAGAGCCTCCTGGGGTCACTCCTCAGCGTCCTCCACAGCCCCCGGCATCCTCCCAGCTCCACACCTGCCTCCGTCGAGCAGCTCCCGTCCTCCCGGAGCTCAGGGCCCAGACCGGGATGCCACATCTCCCTCACAGCCCCACAGGGGCAGAGTAGAGGAGGACGAGGACCTCTCCCCACCTCCTGAGCACCCCCAGGAGGAGGAAGGCCCTGCCCCCTCTCCTTCCTCACCATGCTGCCTGCTGGGATGGTGTGAGGTGGGGAGGTGGGTGGCTTCTCCCCTTCCCCCGTGCCCCTCCCTGTGATTGCTCTCCCGGCTGAGCTGTGTAGCCCCCTTTTTGCAGCCCTTTGGCAAGTACCTGCTGGAGCAGCAGTGCAGGGACCTGATGCTGACCTGCCTGGAGCTGGTGTCACACGAGGTGCCTGAGGAGGATGAGCAGTGGGTCTCCTTGCTGAAAGCGGTGCTGGAGGAACTCATTTGTCCCCTTTCGCCCCATGTCCCAGTTTGTCATCTTCACCAATAGGCAGGCAGAGGTGCTGATGCCCACTGTGCGCCAGAAGCTGCTGGAGGTGCTAGTCCTCATGACATGCTGCAATCCCCACTCTGGCGCCATGACCGTACTCTTCAGCTGCCCCATGAGACAGAACTATGAGTCCCACAGCCTCCCAAAAACCCCACAGAGCCCCTCCAAAGCCTGCAGGGCCCCCCAATGCCCTGTCTGTGCCCGTAGATCGTTAATGGAGACGTGGGAGGAGGTTTTCAGCATGCCTGGCATGACAAAGAAGCTCCTCAATGAGATTTGCATGCTGCTGCAAAACAAGACTATGCGTGCGCACTTTGGGAGGAGAGAGGACTATGAAATCCTCCAGCTCTGCCTCATGCAGACCCTGAGCCTCGAGGACCTCATCCCTGCCGTGCTGCAGGATGTGGAGTGCCTGAAGAGATGCATCAGGAACACCAACTTCCACCTCCTCTGGATTGCACTCAAAGGGCTGGTGGTGATGTTGGAGAGGCCCAAGATGGTGAGCGCACCCCCCCCCCAAACCCTCCCGCATACACCCTTCCCTTCCCCATCCCCGGCAGCCTTCTCATGCCCTGGGCTTGCTGCTGTCATTGCAGGGGCTAACGGGGATTATTCTGCTGCCCGATGTCCTGAAAAGCCTGCGGTTTGGCAACCCACACATCACGGTGCTGGCACTGGCGGTGTGCTGCAGGGTCCTGTGCGCCCTGAGGAAGAAGTTGGCCAGCATCAGTTCCCTGCGGCTGGTCGATCTGCTCACGTCCTACTTGGACAATGTAAGGGGGGGGTGAGGCTCCTGTGGCACCCACCCCGTGCCACAGCCGGGCGGGCGAGGATCGCTCAGCCTCCGTCCTCTTCCTCTTCTAGGAGGCCAGCATGGTGCGGGAGAATGCCATGAAGCTCTTCAGCGCGTGCATGGAGCGCGTGCTGTGGAAGCACCGCAGAAAGATGTGGAAGAAAGTGCACAACGTCCTGCTGACCCTCTACGTCCGCATGAGCGAGGAGAACCCGAGCGTGGCCGAGGCGGGGCCGAAGGCAGGCGGCGAGGAGCCGGCGCCAATTCCCTGCCTCTGCTGCCCTGCAGGCTGCCCAGGAAGCCCTGATGGCCAGGTCTGAGCTGCTGTGGTGGGATGAGCTGCAAGAAGTGGCGCACGTGAACCAGACCTGGGGGATCAGACCCTGCCTGCCTGATCCTTGGTGAGCTGCCCCCTGCTTGTCCCTGCCCTGCCCCCACAATGGCCCTGGGGCTTCCCCTTGCCCTCCCTTGGGCGGAGGCTGATGGGCGGCTTCTGATCCTAGGGCTTGTGGCAGAACATCACCAGGACCAGAGTGAAGAGAAAGTGTATGAAATAATTGCAAGTGAGTGAGGGGGGACGGGGTGGAGGCCAGGCCTCGGGGAGGCTGGGGGGGGGGTGCTCACAGCAGCTCTCCCCGCCTTCCTCCCGGCCAGGGGGCTCCCGGAGGGGTCTCCCCCAGCCCGAGTGGAGGCTGCAGCCTCTTTCTGTCCTCCCGCAGTCCTAGAGCCCATGATGAACGATGCGGGGCCCTCGGTGTGTGAAGAGACCGCCCGCACCATCCGGACTGTGAGGCAGCATCTCCACTGGCTGCAACGCCCGCGGGATCCCTGGTACATGCTGGCGGTGCAATGCTGCTTGCCTTGAAGATTGTGGCAGGCGCCGAAGCAGAGGGCAGAACCCCAGCCCCAGAAGAATCCGGAAGAAACTTCGGAATCTGAAGACTCCTCCCTGGATTCATCTCCGTGCCAGAGCACGGACAGCTAGGGGGCCTCCAGTCCACAGGGGTTTTGGATGCCTCCAGGAAAGGAGCCTCCAGAACCCCCCCACCCCCACAACCACAAAGAAATTAAAGAAATTCCATCTGTTTATCCAGAGCCTCCTGGGGTCACTCCTCAGCGTCCTCCACAGCCCCCGGCATCCTCCCAGCTCCACACCTGCCTCCGTCGAGCAGCTCCCGTCCTCCCGGAGCTCAGGGCCCAGACCGGGATGCCACATCTCCCTCACAGCCCCACAGGGGCAGAGTAGAGGAGGACGAGGACCTCTCCCCACCTCCTGAGCACCCCCAGGAGGAGGAAGGCCCTGCCCCCTCTCCTTCCTCACCATGCTGCCTGCTGGGATGGTGTGAGGTGGGGAGGTGGGTGGCTTCTCCCCTTCCCCCGTGCCCCTCCCTGTGATTGCTCTCCCGGCTGAGCTGTGTAGCCCCCTTTTTGCAGCCCTTTGGCAAGTACCTGCTGGAGCAGCAGTGCAGGGACCTGATGCTGACCTGCCTGGAGCTGGTGTCACACGAGGTGCCTGAGGAGGATGAGCAGTGGGTCTCCTTGCTGAAAGCGGTGCTGGAGGAACTCATTTGTCCCCTTTCGCCCCATGTCCCAGTTTGTCATCTTCACCAATAGGCAGGCAGAGGTGCTGATGCCCACTGTGCGCCAGAAGCTGCTGGAGGTGCTAGTCCTCATGACATGCTGCAATCCCCACTCTGGCGCCATGACCGTACTCTTCAGCTGCCCCATGAGACAGAACTATGAGTCCCACAGCCTCCCAAAAACCCCACAGAGCCCCTCCAAAGCCTGCAGGGCCCCCCAATGCCCTGTCTGTGCCCGTAGATCGTTAATGGAGACGTGGGAGGAGGTTTTCAGCATGCCTGGCATGACAAAGAAGCTCCTCAATGAGATTTGCATGCTGCTGCAAAACAAGACTATGCGTGCGCACTTTGGGAGGAGAGAGGACTATGAAATCCTCCAGCTCTGCCTCATGCAGACCCTGAGCCTCGAGGACCTCATCCCTGCCGTGCTGCAGGATGTGGAGTGCCTGAAGAGATGCATCAGGAACACCAACTTCCACCTCCTCTGGATTGCACTCAAAGGGCTGGTGGTGATGTTGGAGAGGCCCAAGATGGTGAGCGCACCCCCCCCCCAAACCCTCCCGCATACACCCTTCCCTTCCCCATCCCCGGCAGCCTTCTCATGCCCTGGGCTTGCTGCTGTCATTGCAGGGGCTAACGGGGATTATTCTGCTGCCCGATGTCCTGAAAAGCCTGCGGTTTGGCAACCCACACATCCCGGTGCTGGCACTGGCGGTGTGCTGCAGGGTCCTGTGCGCCCTGAGGAAGAAGTTGGCCAGCATCAGTTCCCTGCGGCTGGTCGATCTGCTCACGTCCTACTTGGACAATGTAAGGGGGGGGTGAGGCTCCTGTGGCACCCACCCCGTGCCACAGCCGGGCGGGCGAGGATCGCTCAGCCTCCGTCCTCTTCCTCTTCTAGGAGGCCAGCATGGTGCGGGAGAATGCCATGAAGCTCTTCAGCGCGTGCATGGAGCGCGTGCTGTGGAAGCACCGCAGAAAGATGTGGAAGAAAGTGCACAACGTCCTGCTGACCCTCTACGTCCGCATGAGCGAGGAGAACCCGAGCGTGGCCGAGGCGGGGCCGAAGGCAGGCGGCGAGGAGCCGGCGCCAATTCCCTGCCTCTGCTGCCCTGCAGGCTGCCCAGGAAGCCCTGATGGCCAGGTCTGAGCTGCTGTGGTGGGATGAGCTGCAAGAAGTGGCGCACGTGAACCAGACCTGGGGGATCAGACCCTGCCTGCCTGATCCTTGGTGAGCTGCCCCCTGCTTGTCCCTGCCCTGCCCCCACAATGGCCCTGGGGCTTCCCCTTGCCCTCCCTTGGGCGGAGGCTGATGGGCGGCTTCTGATCCTAGGGCTTGTGGCAGAACATCACCAGGACCAGAGTGAAGAGAAAGTGTATGAAATAATTGCAAGTGAGTGAGGGGGGACGGGGTGGAGGCCAGGCCTCGGGGAGGCTGGGGGGGGGGTGCTCACAGCAGCTCTCCCCGCCTTCCTCCCGGCCAGGGGGCTCCCGGAGGGGTCTCCCCCAGCCCGAGTGGAGGCTGCAGCCTCTTTCTGTCCTCCCGCAGTCCTAGAGCCCATGATGAACGATGCGGGGCCCTCGGTGTGTGAAGAGACCGCCCGCACCATCCGGACTGTGAGGCAGCATCTCCACTGGCTGCAACGCCCGCGGGATCCCTGGTACATGCTGGCGGTGCAATGCTGCTTGCCTTGAAGATTGTGGCAGGCGCCGAAGCAGAGGGCAGAACCCCAGCCCCAGAAGAATCCGGAAGAAACTTCGGAATCTGAAGACTCCTCCCTGGATTCATCTCCGTGCCAGAGCACGGACAGCTAGGGGGCCTCCAGTCCACAGGGGTTTTGGATGCCTCCAGGAAAGGAGCCTCCAGAACCCCCCCACCCCCACAACCACAAAGAAATTAAAGAAATTCCATCTGTTTATCCAGAGCCTCCTGGGGTCACTCCTCAGCGTCCTCCACAGCCCCCGGCATCCTCCCAGCTCCACACCTGCCTCCGTCGAGCAGCTCCCGTCCTCCCGGAGCTCAGGGCCCAGACCGGGATGCCACATCTCCCTCACAGCCCCACAGGGGCAGAGTAGAGGAGGACGAGGACCTCTCCCCACCTCCTGAGCACCCCCAGGAGGAGGAAGGCCCTGCCCCCTCTCCTTCCTCACCATGCTGCCTGCTGGGATGGTGTGAGGTGGGGAGGTGGGTGGCTTCTCCCCTTCCCCCGTGCCCCTCCCTGTGATTGCTCTCCCGGCTGAGCTGTGTAGCCCCCTTTTTGCAGCCCTTTGGCAAGTACCTGCTGGAGCAGCAGTGCAGGGACCTGATGCTGACCTGCCTGGAGCTGGTGTCACACGAGGTGCCTGAGGAGGATGAGCAGTGGGTCTCCTTGCTGAAAGCGGTGCTGGAGGAACTCATTTGTCCCCTTTCGCCCCATGTCCCAGTTTGTCATCTTCACCAATAGGCAGGCAGAGGTGCTGATGCCCACTGTGCGCCAGAAGCTGCTGGAGGTGCTAGTCCTCATGACATGCTGCAATCCCCACTCTGGCGCCATGACCGTACTCTTCAGCTGCCCCATGAGACAGAACTATGAGTCCCACAGCCTCCCAAAAACCCCACAGAGCCCCTCCAAAGCCTGCAGGGCCCCCCAATGCCCTGTCTGTGCCCGTAGATCGTTAATGGAGACGTGGGAGGAGGTTTTCAGCATGCCTGGCATGACAAAGAAGCTCCTCAATGAGATTTGCATGCTGCTGCAAAACAAGACTATGCGTGCGCACTTTGGGAGGAGAGAGGACTATGAAATCCTCCAGCTCTGCCTCATGCAGACCCTGAGCCTCGAGGACCTCATCCCTGCCGTGCTGCAGGATGTGGAGTGCCTGAAGAGATGCATCAGGAACACCAACTTCCACCTCCTCTGGATTGCACTCAAAGGGCTGGTGGTGATGTTGGAGAGGCCCAAGATGGTGAGCGCACCCCCCCCCCAAACCCTCCCGCATACACCCTTCCCTTCCCCATCCCCGGCAGCCTTCTCATGCCCTGGGCTTGCTGCTGTCATTGCAGGGGCTAACGGGGATTATTCTGCTGCCCGATGTCCTGAAAAGCCTGCGGTTTGGCAACCCACACATCACGGTGCTGGCACTGGCGGTGTGCTGCAGGGTCCTGTGCGCCCTGAGGAAGAAGTTGGCCAGCATCAGTTCCCTGCGGCTGGTCGATCTGCTCACGTCCTACTTGGACAATGTAAGGGGGGGGTGAGGCTCCTGTGGCACCCACCCCGTGCCACAGCCGGGCGGGCGAGGATCGCTCAGCCTCCGTCCTCTTCCTCTTCTAGGAGGCCAGCATGGTGCGGGAGAATGCCATGAAGCTCTTCAGCGCGTGCATGGAGCGCGTGCTGTGGAAGCACCGCAGAAAGATGTGGAAGAAAGTGCACAACGTCCTGCTGACCCTCTACGTCCGCATGAGCGAGGAGAACCCGAGCGTGGCCGAGGCGGGGCCGAAGGCAGGCGGCGAGGAGCCGGCGCCAATTCCCTGCCTCTGCTGCCCTGCAGGCTGCCCAGGAAGCCCTGATGGCCAGGTCTGAGCTGCTGTGGTGGGATGAGCTGCAAGAAGTGGCGCACGTGAACCAGACCTGGGGGATCAGACCCTGCCTGCCTGATCCTTGGTGAGCTGCCCCCTGCTTGTCCCTGCCCTGCCCCCACAATGGCCCTGGGGCTTCCCCTTGCCCTCCCTTGGGCGGAGCCTGATGGGCGGCTTCTGATCCTAGGGCTTGTGGCAGAACATCACCAGGACCAGAGTGAAGAGAAAGTGTATGAAATAATTGCAAGTGAGTGAGGGGGGACGGGGTGGAGGCCAGGCCTCGGGGAGGCTGGGGGGGGGGTGCTCACAGCAGCTCTCCCCGCCTTCCTCCCGGCCAGGGGGCTCCCGGAGGGGTCTCCCCCAGCCCGAGTGGAGGCTGCAGCCTCTTTCTGTCCTCCCGCAGTCCTAGAGCCCATGATGAACGATGCGGGGCCCTCGGTGTGTGAAGAGACCGCCCGCACCATCCGGACTGTGAGGCAGCATCTCCACTGGCTGCAACGCCCGCGGGATCCCTGGTACATGCTGGCGGTGCAATGCTGCTTGCCTTGAAGATTGTGGCAGGCGCCGAAGCAGAGGGCAGAACCCCAGCCCCAGAAGAATCCGGAAGAAACTTCGGAATCTGAAGACTCCTCCCTGGATTCATCTCCGTGCCAGAGCACGGACAGCTAGGGGGCCTCCAGTCCACAGGGGTTTTGGATGCCTCCAGGAAAGGAGCCTCCAGAACCCCCCCACCCCCACAACCACAAAGAAATTAAAGAAATTCCATCTGTTTATCCAGAGCCTCCTGGGGTCACTCCTCAGCGTCCTCCACAGCCCCCGGCATCCTCCCAGCTCCACACCTGCCTCCGTCGAGCAGCTCCCGTCCTCCCGGAGCTCAGGGCCCAGACCGGGATGCCACATCTCCCTCACAGCCCCACAGGGGCAGAGTAGAGGAGGACGAGGACCTCTCCCCACCTCCTGAGCACCCCCAGGAGGAGGAAGGCCCTGCCCCCTCTCCTTCCTCACCATGCTGCCTGCTGGGATGGTGTGAGGTGGGGAGGTGGGTGGCTTCTCCCCTTCCCCCGTGCCCCTCCCTGTGATTGCTCTCCCGGCTGAGCTGTGTAGCCCCCTTTTTGCAGCCCTTTGGCAAGTACCTGCTGGAGCAGCAGTGCAGGGACCTGATGCTGACCTGCCTGGAGCTGGTGTCACACGAGGTGCCTGAGGAGGATGAGCAGTGGGTCTCCTTGCTGAAAGCGGTGCTGGAGGAACTCATTTGTCCCCTTTCGCCCCATGTCCCAGTTTGTCATCTTCACCAATAGGCAGGCAGAGGTGCTGATGCCCACTGTGCGCCAGAAGCTGCTGGAGGTGCTAGTCCTCATGACATGCTGCAATCCCCACTCTGGCGCCATGACCGTACTCTTCAGCTGCCCCATGAGACAGAACTATGAGTCCCACAGCCTCCCAAAAACCCCACAGAGCCCCTCCAAAGCCTGCAGGGCCCCCCAATGCCCTGTCTGTGCCCGTAGATCGTTAATGGAGACGTGGGAGGAGGTTTTCAGCATGCCTGGCATGACAAAGAAGCTCCTCAATGAGATTTGCATGCTGCTGCAAAACAAGACTATGCGTGCGCACTTTGGGAGGAGAGAGGACTATGAAATCCTCCAGCTCTGCCTCATGCAGACCCTGAGCCTCGAGGACCTCATCCCTGCCGTGCTGCAGGATGTGGAGTGCCTGAAGAGATGCATCAGGAACACCAACTTCCACCTCCTCTGGATTGCACTCAAAGGGCTGGTGGTGATGTTGGAGAGGCCCAAGATGGTGAGCGCACCCCCCCCCCAAACCCTCCCGCATACACCCTTCCCTTCCCCATCCCCGGCAGCCTTCTCATGCCCTGGGCTTGCTGCTGTCATTGCAGGGGCTAACGGGGATTATTCTGCTGCCCGATGTCCTGAAAAGCCTGCGGTTTGGCAACCCACACATCCCGGTGCTGGCACTGGCGGTGTGCTGCAGGGTCCTGTGCGCCCTGAGGAAGAAGTTGGCCAGCATCAGTTCCCTGCGGCTGGTCGATCTGCTCACGTCCTACTTGGACAATGTAAGGGGGGGGTGAGGCTCCTGTGGCACCCACCCCGTGCCACAGCCGGGCGGGCGAGGATCGCTCAGCCTCCGTCCTCTTCCTCTTCTAGGAGGCCAGCATGGTGCGGGAGAATGCCATGAAGCTCTTCAGCGCGTGCATGGAGCGCGTGCTGTGGAAGCACCGCAGAAAGATGTGGAAGAAAGTGCACAACGTCCTGCTGACCCTCTACGTCCGCATGAGCGAGGAGAACCCGAGCGTGGCCGAGGCGGGGCCGAAGGCAGGCGGCGAGGAGCCGGCGCCAATTCCCTGCCTCTGCTGCCCTGCAGGCTGCCCAGGAAGCCCTGATGGCCAGGTCTGAGCTGCTGTGGTGGGATGAGCTGCAAGAAGTGGCGCACGTGAACCAGACCTGGGGGATCAGACCCTGCCTGCCTGATCCTTGGTGAGCTGCCCCCTGCTTGTCCCTGCCCTGCCCCCACAATGGCCCTGGGGCTTCCCCTTGCCCTCCCTTGGGCGGAGGCTGATGGGCGGCTTCTGATCCTAGGGCTTGTGGCAGAACATCACCAGGACCAGAGTGAAGAGAAAGTGTATGAAATAATTGCAAGTGAGTGAGGGGGGACGGGGTGGAGGCCAGGCCTCGGGGAGGCTGGGGGGGGGGTGCTCACAGCAGCTCTCCCCGCCTTCCTCCCGGCCAGGGGGCTCCCGGAGGGGTCTCCCCCAGCCCGAGTGGAGGCTGCAGCCTCTTTCTGTCCTCCCGCAGTCCTAGAGCCCATGATGAACGATGCGGGGCCCTCGGTGTGTGAAGAGACCGCCCGCACCATCCGGACTGTGAGGCAGCATCTCCACTGGCTGCAACGCCCGCGGGATCCCTGGTACATGCTGGCGGTGCAATGCTGCTTGCCTTGAAGATTGTGGCAGGCGCCGAAGCAGAGGGCAGAACCCCAGCCCCAGAAGAATCCGGAAGAAACTTCGGAATCTGAAGACTCCTCCCTGGATTCATCTCCGTGCCAGAGCACGGACAGCTAGGGGGCCTCCAGTCCACAGGGGTTTTGGATGCCTCCAGGAAAGGAGCCTCCAGAACCCCCCCACCCCCACAACCACAAAGAAATTAAAGAAATTCCATCTGTTTATCCAGAGCCTCCTGGGGTCACTCCTCAGCGTCCTCCACAGCCCCCGGCATCCTCCCAGCTCCACACCTGCCTCCGTCGAGCAGCTCCCGTCCTCCCGGAGCTCAGGGCCCAGACCGGGATGCCACATCTCCCTCACAGCCCCACAGGGGCAGAGTAGAGGAGGACGAGGACCTCTCCCCACCTCCTGAGCACCCCCAGGAGGAGGAAGGCCCTGCCCCCTCTCCTTCCTCACCATGCTGCCTGCTGGGATGGTGTGAGGTGGGGAGGTGGGTGGCTTCTCCCCTTCCCCCGTGCCCCTCCCTGTGATTGCTCTCCCGGCTGAGCTGTGTAGCCCCCTTTTTGCAGCCCTTTGGCAAGTACCTGCTGGAGCAGCAGTGCAGGGACCTGATGCTGACCTGCCTGGAGCTGGTGTCACACGAGGTGCCTGAGGAGGATGAGCAGTGGGTCTCCTTGCTGAAAGCGGTGCTGGAGGAACTCATTTGTCCCCTTTCGCCCCATGTCCCAGTTTGTCATCTTCACCAATAGGCAGGCAGAGGTGCTGATGCCCACTGTGCGCCAGAAGCTGCTGGAGGTGCTAGTCCTCATGACATGCTGCAATCCCCACTCTGGCGCCATGACCGTACTCTTCAGCTGCCCCATGAGACAGAACTATGAGTCCCACAGCCTCCCAAAAACCCCACAGAGCCCCTCCAAAGCCTGCAGGGCCCCCCAATGCCCTGTCTGTGCCCGTAGATCGTTAATGGAGACGTGGGAGGAGGTTTTCAGCATGCCTGGCATGACAAAGAAGCTCCTCAATGAGATTTGCATGCTGCTGCAAAACAAGACTATGCGTGCGCACTTTGGAGGAGAGAGGACTATGAAATCCTCCAGCTCTGCCTCATGCAGACCCTGAGCCTCGAGGACCTCATCCCTGCCGTGCTGCAGGATGTGGAGTGCCTGAAGAGATGCATCAGGAACACCAACTTCCACCTCCTCTGGATTGCACTCAAAGGGCTGGTGGTGATGTTGGAGAGGCCCAAGATGGTGAGCGCACCCCCCCCCCAAACCCTCCCGCATACACCCTTCCCTTCCCCATCCCCCGGCAGCCTTCTCATGCCCTGGGCTTGCTGCTGTCATTGCAGGGGCTAACGGGGATTATTCTGCTGCCCGATGTCCTGAAAAGCCTGCGGTTTGGCAACCCACACATCACGGTGCTGGCACTGGCGGTGTGCTGCAGGGTCCTGTGCGCCCTGAGGAAGAAGTTGGCCAGCATCAGTTCCCTGCGGCTGGTCGATCTGCTCACGTCCTACTTGGACAATGTAAGGGGGGGGTGAGGCTCCTGTGGCACCCACCCCGTGCCACAGCCGGGCGGGCGAGGATCGCTCAGCCTCCGTCCTCTTCCTCTTCTAGGAGGCCAGCATGGTGCGGGAGAATGCCATGAAGCTCTTCAGCGCGTGCATGGAGCGCGTGCTGTGGAAGCACCGCAGAAAGATGTGAAGAAAGTGCACAACGTCCTGCTGACCCTCTACGTCCGCATGAGCGAGGAGAACCCGAGCGTGGCCGAGGCGGGGCCGAAGGCAGGCGGCGAGGAGCCGGCGCCAATTCCCTGCCTCTGCTGCCTGCAGGCTGCCCAGGAAGCCCTGATGGCCAGTCTGAGCTGCTGTGGTGGGATGAGCTGCAAGAAGTGGCGCACGTGAACCAGACCTGGGGGATCAGACCCTGCCTGCCTGATCCTTGGTGAGCTGCCCCCTGCTTGTCC
>NC_089016.1:721364-838272 GCF_963932015.1 Anas acuta | reverse complement strand
GAGGCTCCTGTGGCACCCACCCCGTGCCACAGCCGGGCGGGCGAGGATCGCTCAGCCTCCGTCCTCTTCCTCTTCTAGGAGGCCAGCATGGTGCGGGAGAATGCCATGAAGCTCTTCAGCGCGTGCATGGAGCGCGTGCTGTGGAAGCACCGCAGAAAGATGTGGAAGAAAGTGCACAACGTCCTGCTGACCCTCTACCTCCGCATGAGCGAGGAGAACCCGAGCGTGGCCAAGGTGAGTGGTGCCCATGGGGGGGGGGGTCTCACAGCGGGGCCGAAGGCAGGCGGCGAGGAGCCGGCGCCAATTCCCTGCCTCTGCTGCCCTGCAGGCTGCCCAGGAAGCCCTGATGGCCAGGTCTGAGCTGCTGTGGTGGGATGAGCTGCAAGAAGTGGCGCACATGAACCAGACCTGGGGGATCAGACCCTGCCTGCCTGATCCTTGGTGAGCTGCCCCCTGCTTGTCCCTGCCCTGCCCCCACAATGGCCCTGGGGCTTCCCCTTGCCCTCCCTTGGGCGGAGGCTGATGGGCGGCTTCTGATCCTAGGGCTTGTGGCAGAACATCACCAGGACCAGAGTGAAGAGAAAGTGTATGAAATAATTGCAAGTGAGTGAGGGGGGACGGGGTGGAGGCCAGGCCTCGGGGAGGCTGGGGGGGGGTGCTCACAGCAGCTCTCCCCGCCTTCCTCCCGGCCAGGGGGCTCCCGGAGGGGTCTCCCCCAGCCCGAGTGGAGGCTGCAGCCTCTTTCTGTCCTCCCGCAGTCCTAGAGCCCATGATGAACGATGCGGAGCCCTCGGTGTGTGAAGAGACCGCCCGCACCATCCGGACTGTGAGGCAGCATCTCCACTGGCTGCAACGCCCGCGGGATCCCTGGTACATGCTGGCGGTGCAATGCTGCTTGCCTTGAAGATTGTGGCAGGCGCCGAAGCAGAGGGCAGAACCCCAGCCCCAGAAGAATCCGGAAGAAACTTCGGAATCTGAAGACTCCTCCCTGGATTCATCTCCGTGCCAGAGCACAGACAGCTAGGGGGCCTCCAGTCCACAGGGGTTTTGGATGCCTCCAGGAAAGGAGCCTCCAGAACCCCCCCACCCCCACAACCACAAAGAAATTAAAGAAATTCCATCTGTTTATCCAGAGCCTCCTGGGGTCACTCCTCAGCGTCCTCCACAGCCCCCGGCATCCTCCCAGCTCCACACCTGCCTCCCTCGAGCAGCTCCCGTCCTCCTGGAGCTCAGGGCCCAGACCGGGACGCCACATCTCCCTCACAGCCCCACAGGGGCAGAGTAGAGGAGGACGAGGACCTCTCCCCACCTCCTGAGCACCCCCAGGAGGAGGAAGGCCCCGCCGCTCTCCTTCCTCACCTTGCTGCCTGCTGGGACGCTGTGAGCTCGGGAGGAGCCATCCCCCAATCCCTCCCGACTCCCCTGACCCCCTTGTCCTTCAAGTGCCTCGTCCCACAGCCTCGCGTTCACGGCCCCCATCCTTCAACTCTGTCCCAGGATGTGGTCACGGAGTCTCAGGGAGCCAGGAGGTCTCCCCGGAGCCTTCTCCAGACCAAACAAAGTGTGGTTCCCTTGGCCCCTCCTAACAGGACGTGTTCCACAACCTTCCCCGGCTCTGTTGCCCTGCTCTGGGCATGCTGCGGGGGCTCCATGTCCTTCTGGGAGCGCGGGGCCCAAAGCTGAACGCAGTGCTCCGAGGCAGGACGCGGTGTCACCGGCAAACGTCCTGAGGGCAATTCCCTCAATTCCCTCATCCAAACAATTAATGAAGATCTTAACGAGGATGGGCCCCAGCACTGGGCAAACGCCACTCCTGACCAGCTCGATTTCACCACCGCTCTCTGGGCCTGGCCACCTGGCCAGTTTTGAACCACATTTTGAAAGAAAAACATGCTTTTTTTTGGTGAAGTGGGTACTTGTCACAGCCCTGGGCTGTGGCTTCTCTAGGAGAATAGTTGGGCAGGCTGCACCAAAGGCTAAGCAAGGGGCATCAGCAGCCCTTCCCTCAGCCAGCAGGGACACGGATTGGACTAGATGATCTTCTGAGGCCCCTCCCGATCCCCCAAATTCTGTCATTCTGTGACATTTTGTCATACTGTGTCAGTCGGTGGCAGCCTGGCCCTAGGAGCTTTCTCAGCTGCCTCAAGCGGCCTCGCTGCAGGAAAAGCCCTGCATGCCTTGATCCCCCACTCTCTGGCATTATACAACTGCCTGGGAGGGCAATTGGGGGGGGGGGGGAAGAGAGGGTAATTAAGGGGGTGCTTGTAATACACAATAAGTGTTTGTTCATTGTCTTTTGTAAAAACAAGGAGTTCTGTTTGAGGAAGGGGAGTGGTGAGAGCTCCCTGCTGAAGTAAGGAGCTGTATAAGGCTTGGCTAGACACTATGAAAATTCCTTTGCTTAATGTAACAAAAAAAGAGAACCCCCTCCCCTTCTCTGCTTCTGCATCTCAGTTGCCTCTTTTGTTCAAAAAAACTCTTGCAAAGTTCATGTAACCATCTCCTGATAAGTTGTTAACCTACTGTATCAACATCCTGCCTTCCTGTCTCAACGCTGGGCCAACATGACCAAATAAAGAAGTTGAACCACAACGCGGAGGAAGACTATGGCGTTCATCTTCACGACCACCAGAGGGACAGAGACGACCCCCTAGCAACAGTGCGTGCAGTCACAGAACATACCCCCGCCTCCTGTGTCATGAAATCACCAAGATATAAAAAGGGACCTTGGTGGGGGGTGAGGTGTGTGCTGTTGGTGGAATGAAGACTCCGTGGCGGCCCAGTGCTGTTTTGCTTGCTGTTGCTTACTCAATAAATTCCTTCCTATTACTGCAATGCTCTCTGAAAATGAATTAAGGGGGCAACTTATAACAGTGCTAATTGGGGGAAGGGGGCAGTATTTAATGAGGGGGGTGGAATTGGGATGCAAAATAGCAGCCTCACATATTGAAACGGCGGCTGCACCGCCCCAGATGTCGGCCTTGCCTCACAAAAAGGTGGCTGTACCACACAAAACGGTGGCCTCGCCTCACAAAATGGTGGCTTTGCCTCACAAAATGGGAGCTGCTCCAGGTGACAGGCTCAGAGCTCCCACTGAGGGCTTTGGAATTCCCTGTGCGCCTCTGTTTGCTCTGGGGCCTCGGGGCTTCCCTGGGGGGGCGCACAAACCCAGCAGCTGCAGCCCACTTTGCAGATCCTGTCCTGGTGGGGAGCCCCCGGCGTGAGGATGAGCCCCCCGTGCAGGAGAGCCCAAAAGGGAGCCCAGCTTCTGCTCCCTGTCACGGGGCAGGAGGGAGGCTGAGGGAGCCGTGAGGGAGGGCGGCCATTTTGTGCTCCCTCCCTGCTTTGCTCTGGGGTCTTGGGGCTTCCCTGCGAGTGGTGGGGGGCCCCTCGGGGTGAGGGGGAGCCCCCCAGGGTGACAGGTGGCCCCTCAGAATGGTTGGGAGCCCTGCAGAGTGATAGGGAGACCCCCATGGTTGTGGGGGCACCTTCAAGGTGAGGGTGTGGGCCCCAGGGGGAGGGTCCCCCAAGCCTGGGGTGGGGGATCCTTGCAGGTCCCTTCAGATCCTGAGGAGATCTGGGAGCAGAGCCGCCTGTCACAAAGGGACTCCCTGCTCACAAAGGGACCCCAATGACGGCACCCACCCGGCCGGGAGACCCTAAAATGGGGGCCCAGACACAGCCCCACCACCTCACACCCTCGTCAGCCTCCCAGAACACCTGAAAACCTCTAAATCTCCCCCAAATCCCCCAAGGCAGCAAAATCCCCCCTTCCCCCCCCCCTCAGGTTTTCCCCCAGGCTCGGCCTTGAGCCCTCAGAAATGGGCTTAGAATTGAAAGAAAAGGTTTTGAAACCTACAAATGAGGCCGCTGACCCTAAAAACTGAGTCCCCTCGCACTGGGAAATGGGATTTGGTGTGAAAAAGGAGGGTTTAAGCATGCAGTGAGGTTCTGGGGTCCTGGAAAGGGAGGCTTGGATTTAAAAAAGTGGTGTTTGGATGTTAAAAAAAACAAGTTTTTTGAGCCTGGAATTCTAAATTCTTGAAGGTTGGAAAGATCTCTCCACGTAATTTGGAGCAGTGCCTCATGAAAGTGTGCCCCTAAATCATTTAAACTCCGCCGGGCACAGTCGAAGGTTTTCTGACCTCCAAGGGACCTTTTGAGGTGAAAAGGCTGGATTTTCCCGAAATCAATCTTGACTGATTCATTCAAAGATTGAAGCCGAAATTCCTTTAAATGGTATATTCTTTAGTGCAGCACTGGATGCACGGGGGATCTCTCCACCTATCGTGCATACCCAAAGCGGAAAGCAGTCTTGAATTTATACAATCAATCTATCAATATTCTACAAGCGCCTATACATATTCCTTACCTATCCCCGCCTTCCCTCGCTTTTCATGCTAATTAGCCTTTTGGCACCTTGCGCCTGTGTAGAGCCTCCCAAGAAGTGTGGGCAGGGGTCTTTGGGACGTGGGCAGGGGTCTTTGGGAGGAAGACCCCGAGTCTTCCTCACAGTGTACATTTCACCTGTGGTCAGGAATCTGCCGAGTTGGCACGTTTCTTAATTGCGAGAGCTGGTTGTTGCCAATTCTTCCGTTTGTTGCATCTTTATAATGAATTCCAGTGTCCAGTTTTGAGATTTAGTCCTTCCATTTGTTTCTCTGTCCATCAGCCGCTTCCTTATCATGAGTTCCAGTGTCTTGTTTCGAGATACACAGTCCATGTCTGGGGATTATCCTTGCCTCCCCAATGCCTCCTTAATCATTCCCCCCGTTTCTTTTCCCATGCAAATTCTTTTGCATCAGATACCTCTATTATTTGCGGTAACACAACAAAGCAGGCATCTAAACAACATATTCCTAACACAAATATTCCTAACACTACTAATGCGATTAGAGCAATGAAAAGTCGTTTCAACCATTAGAGATTGGGCAACCAGGAGGTTAACTTATTCCATGTTTCACTAAAACTAAACTAAATACGAAAGATAATCTTTAGTGATCTCATGTAGGATGCTTGTCTGCTTCCATATTTCTTGCAGGGCGGTAGAGATCCTTCCACTCTGATCTACATACATACAACAACTTGTGTTTATGAGTGTACAGACTCCCCCTTGAGCAACCAATAGGGCCATCCCATTTTGTAATACTACCTGTGATAAACTAGGTATCTCTTCTTGTTGAGCCTTTATAGCATCCAGAGTTTTGTTTTCTAACTTCTCTGTAATTGCAGAAATATTAAGTCTCGCCTTTTCCAATTCACTCACTCCTAACCATGGGATAAACCATCGAACAAAACTATGAAAAGCGGTGTGTCTCTCTATCAAGGGATTGTTAATTTTTCGTCTGATTCTCCGGATATGATTTCTCAAATAACCTCGAGGCGCTACATCATGTATGGTCAAACTGGGGACTACTGCTCCAAGAGTGCAAGTTCCCTTCCAATTCTCGGGCAAGACCTTACGGGCTGTATCATTGCGTAGCCCATACCACCCTTTTCCTTCTGGAACCGGCCAGCTGGTTGAACTTGCCCAGCCGCTAGTCGTACTAATATCAATTGTTCGATTACAAGATGTCTGATTTCCCACATAAGTAGTACCCGTATTTATACAATCCTGTTTTCCCATACCCTTAGGCGGGTTACACCTTTGTTCACATACATAGTAAGATTCCAAGGGCACGAAGCTACTCACTTCTAGTTCCAAAACTCCTTCATATTTTCGACCCCAAGATGTGTTTTCCCACAACTTAGTCCAAGATAAGTTGGCAGGCAAGGGAATCCTGATTAATGATACACTCTTATTCCCATGCTCTGGCAGATGGGTACATACCCAACAGTTTGTCTTATTAATCACTTGAGATACAGTTTGTATTAGGGTCAGGTATAAGTTCTCGTCCCAAGCTGCCCACCCCGAATCTGAGAACCACACCCCTGCAATCATTAGGATCTGGAAAACCATAATCTTGTTGGTTCAAGTGGAGTGGTGGTCCATATCCTTACCAGGGCCTTCTTCACCCTTGAATTGTGGATCCAAGCTGCTTGCTCCTTAATCTTAATGGCGGTGTGTGTTGTCAGTAATACCTGGTACGGTCCGTCCACTTTCCTTCCATTCTTCCTCTAGGGGTTGTCCTGAAAAAGTCTTTATATATATATAATCCCTGAGCTTAAAGGGGTGGATTGGTTGATCCATCCCTCTAGCCCTGGTCCCAAAAACAAATTTATGTACTTTATTTAATTATTTCTGAAGTTCAGTTATATATGCATATAAATATTCTCATCCTAACTGCTTTCGGTCCTCTCCACTAAATAGAAATGGATACGGCCTTCCATACAAGATTTCAAAGAGACTCAAATTCCCTTTTATTCTAGGTTTAACCCAAATTCTAAGTAATGCTAAAGGGAGGGATTGAGGTCATGACAAATTAGATTCTTGTCCGATTTCAGCTATTTGTTGCTTAATTAAACGTTTCGTTTTTTCTACCCGTCCACTTGCCTGTGGTCTATAAGGAGTATGCAGTTGCCAATCTATCTTTAGAATCTTACTTATGTGTTGTACCACTTGCGCACAAAAATGTGAAACTCTGTCAGAAGACATTGCTACTAGAATCCCAAAGCGTGGTATTATTTCATTTAACAAGACTTTAAAGTCTTGTTAAATGAAATAATGACACATTCTGTGTCATTCGGTGGCAGCCGGGCCCTGGCGGCTTTCTCAGCTGCCTCAAGCGGCCTCGCTGCAGGAAAAGCCCCGCACGCCTCGATCCCCCCCTCTGCGGCATTACACAACTGCCTGGGAGGGTAATTGGTTGGGGAGAGGGTAATTAAGGGGGTGCTGATTGAGGGGGGGGGCGGTATTTAATTTATTCTCGCCTCACAAAAATAAGATTTAGCAATCTCTCCACAAATATCCCTTTTACATCCCAAGCCAAAATAGTAACACCATTAAAACACGATGATTTTACATTAACTTCAAATAAGCTAAAGACTTTCAACACCTCACCAGCTCCAGCTCGGATCCACTAATTTTTCCCTGTTGGTTCCCTGGGATTTCAATAACAGAAGTCCCACTGATTAAAGTTTTCAGGTTTATATTAAATTACAATGCAGCTCTGCCCTTATATCCAAAAATATAAAATTAGAATTACTTATATTGCAGTTCAGGATCCTATAAGAACAAAATTCTCAGAATTTAAGAATTGATAGTTTTGTCATAAGCAAAGAAAGCAAAGACAAGAAAAGACCATTAAGAAAAGGAAAGATATAAAGCTTTGGTAGCTGTGGAATTTCTTCTTATTCAACAGGAAATATGACAAATGTAAGCAGTCAAAAAGAAGGGGCCAAGAATATTTTTATCATACATGTCACAATCAGAGCACCAAGTGAACCTATTGGTAGAAGTGCTATCTAGGGCATAAAGTCAGTAACAAAGAGAAAAGCACCCAAGTGCTTTTTACTGAAACACTCTTATCCTGATGTCAGATTGCTGGGAAGATGCTTGCTCACTTGTTGGGAACTATGTTGAGTTGTACCCAAATATTGTACTGAAACTGACACTCAAGGAGGAAAGCAAGCTTGGAAATGACTTAAGCTTCACCATTTCAAACACTGTTAGACTGATACTGTTTAGGTGGTTGTGGTTGAATCCAGTATCCCCACAAAGTCCTCAGTTGTCTACTGCAACAGATCGGCATTGTCTGCATTTCTACAGCTACCACTACAGTTGGTGCTCAGATTTCTTCTGAAAGTAAATAAGCGTTACTTAAGTTGAAAAGTTAAACCTAAATTTCTCTCTTACCATTTCACTTTGCAGCATCAGGCAAATTCTTTGACTCTCAGTCAAGACAATATTTGAATGATAATATACTTGCAAAAAATATGTATTCCCTACTGTTTAAAGGCAGATTAAATCTACGTCAAGTCCCTGCCATAAAAGGACTGTCTCCCAGGGAATAAATTTGTGCACTTGCCCCATGCACACGCTCATACCAAAGAGATACAGAGCTTGAATATACTTTAAAAAAACAATATCTTAATAAAAATAACTGGAAAAGGAAACCTGTATTTCATCTTCCATTAAATTTTCCATATCTAAAAAGCATTGAAAAAGAATTTATTATATTTATATACATATATATATGTATATATATATATATATATATATATTTTTTTTTTTTTTTTTACCTTCGCATTGCTCTGGTCCTGTGAAGGCAGACAGCCTCTATTTTCTGGTACATTCATTATGCCAGTAATAAATTCTGGCAGTTGAACCTTTAATAAAAAGAAGTGAATAAATTTAAATACAAAGATGACTGAAACACAAAAGTAGTACTAACACCAAGTAAAGCTACGATTTTCTCCAGCTTGCTAATGTTTTGAACACCAAAAGCTACTTTTTCTTTAGTCTTTAGAAATACAACTGTTCTAAGAGAGAAATGACATGCAAGACTCAAATTAACTCAGGACAAACTTTACAGTTACTGCCCTAAAAGCAGCTGCCTTTTTTTTTTTTTTTTTAAATAATGGCCTCGTGTAGTGTTTTTTGTTTGTTTTTTTTTTTTTTTAAAAAAAAAAGTTAGCACTATGCCATAATTATAAAGAACTCATTAATCCTCCAAAGTTTTCTACCTTCCCCATGGAAGTAGCAAAAAAATAAAAGAAAAGCAATTGCATCTTCCTGAATTTTAGTCCTCCTTTATGTCTTTTGTAGAACTGTTTGAGTGCAGATTCTCTAAACTTAAGTAGGCAAGTTTGTTACAAGCATACCTGTCAGACTCATACAACAATTTAGGTTAGAAGGGATCTTTTGAGATCACCTAGTCCAGTTACTTGCTTGAAGCAAGACAAGTTAGACCAAGTTGCTCAGTGATGTCTTATCCCTACAAGACATATCCCTTACCCCAAGCCAAAGTTAATATCTCTAAAGGCAAGATTCCACATCTTCTCCGGGCAACCTGTTCCAGTATTTGACTACTTTTTCATGGACACAGCTTTATTCCCAACTCAGGAGGAAGAGTTACTCCAAGCAATTGAAATATCCTGTCCTTTACTGACTAATTTTTCCTCTAATAATGCATGTTACCTTCCTGCAAGCAGACAGATAACTCCTCTCTGTAATTTTTGTTACAAGCTAGAAATAGGTGCAGCTAATTCCAATGTTTACTATTTTTTCATTATAAGTTTCCTTTGTCTTTTAATCTTCCCATGCTCTAGAGAGCACAGAATCAAATACAATCATGTGGCATGCTTGTATTTTAAACTTCCTTTAATTGCTACTAATACACAACCATCAGACCCAGCAACACGGGTTCAGGAAAGTCCATCTCACTAATTTGATATCCTTTTATGATAAGATCACACTCTTAGTAGAGGAAGGGAAAGCAGTGGATGTAGTTTTCCTGGATTTTCACATGGTTTTTGATTTTGTCCTTCATGGTCCTTCTAGACAGATTGCCTAACTGTGAGGAAAACAGACTCACAGTAGGACATTTGGACTCAATTTTTGCAGGTCCCTTCCAACTGCATCCATCTTATTCTGATCTTTGTTACCAGATCAAAATATACAACCAAATTTTTGTTATTTCCATAGTCAGACTGCAATATGTACTACAACTTCTCTAGCCTGGAGCATGGCCTCATGTGTAGCGTTATAACATCTGAAGCACAAGAAACTGCAACAGATGCTTGACTGAGTAGCTGAAGTGGAACCTCTTGCGGTCTCTGGAAAAATCTAACATGAAGATACATGAAGAATATGGAGATCTTTTTTTGCCATTAAGAGCGAGGTATTTTTCAAAATGAAAACCAAAACTATTTGGACTGCCTATCAACATATATCCAAAACTCCATGACACATTAATCACTAAGCTTTGATCCATCTACATCAAGTCTCTACAATTCAGTTTTCAGTTCTGTTTGTGAGAAAGAACAAGATACTCAGTGGAGCTGTGATCTACCCATCCAGCAAGACAGCAGAAATATGCAATTTTTGAATGGATCTAAGATCTCTTAAAGATTTAATAATTTAAAGTCATCTGTTCCTCCAGAGAAAAGGAAAGTCATTTGTGACTAATTCAAGACTTCCGTATATATTTTAGATGCACTGTAAATCCATAACTGGAATCAGAAATATGGTAAAACAGAGATCAAACAAACAAAATACTTACAGGGGCTATGCTTTCCTCTTCAGATACAAGTGCAAGAGCATAGCACTTCTGACATGTATCTATGATATCTAACATATTGCTGCTTGCTAAGAAGGTATCTGTTAGAGGATGCACGGCCGAAAGCACGACAGACACCAGTAGAGTCAGATCATGCTGCTCCCATTTATTGCCCGAATAGCCTCGCTTTTATAGTGAACTTAACAGGGGCGGATAGTGTCTCACACAAGATTATTGGTCAAAAGCACTCGGACAAACAACTACAAGAAAACAACCCCACCTGCAAGAAAACAACCCCCTTGTGATTAGCAGTCACATAGACCTTGTCCTTGAAGCCAGCTACTGGTAACAATATTTTTCTGAATTCCTCAATTGGGCGATGTGGGAACACTGTCACGGGAACTTCTCATAGTTGCCCTGGTAGCTTGGTTTGCTCAGCTACAGCAGGCCATGAGATTTTCTAAGGCCTACTCCTGGTTGCTTAAGGCAAGCTCAGATCGAACAATTGTTCCACGGACTCACGTCCACGCCCTGTATGCCAATTGCCAATTCCCAACAGGTATCATAGGCTTTTTTAACGCCAGCATAATTTTCTGGCTTTTCCATGTTTTCATGTGATAATCCTAGTTTGTCATGTAACAAATATTTCCAAGTTTCCATCACATCATTAAGTAATACCGTGAAATCTCCATGGTGCTAATAGGACAGAAAAAACAAACAAACAAACAATGTTTTATGTTCAGCATAGCTTTAAAAGTTACTTTAAAACAAGATACATATATATATATCTTACAGAACAAAATTATAAAGTAAATATTTGCATTTGTAACGAACAAAGTAGTACTTATAATTGAAGTTATTCCGGTGCTTTGGTCTTAGAGCTAACTTTTTGAAATAAAGTCCTTTATCCTGATCTTTAAAATGCCAGGCATATATTTTGAACTTTACTCATAAGAAAATAAATTGATTTTCACAGGACTACTGCATAAATACAGTTAATTATTTGCAGAAATAGCGTTCATCACAGCAGACATTTACCTTCCAAAAGCAGTAAATAATATTAACATGGTTCAAGTAGTGATCTGGGAAAACATACACCATCTCCCAACCAAAATGAACATTTTTCCCCCCTCCCACGTTAATACTTTACTATAATGTTGATAGCACTGCTACACAGATCTAACAAATGCATTAAAGCAACACACACCTAATTATATCCATATATCCCTTACTAGTATCATAAATAACATCAACCATATGACACTATCTTACACCCAGCTTTGGGCCCACACTCCCTTACAGAATGATTAGATTACATTCCCATGCACCCATCTGCCTCCTTCCCTTTAGTCCTTTCCCCCCCCCCCAAATGAAAGAGAACTATAACTTGACAGTCAATTAGAAGATTTACTAGCAATTAATAGAGTTAAAGTGCAAATAAAGTAGGCAAAAAAATGACATAATGTGGGTAGCACAATAACTACCAGCATGTTTTCAGCAACTGAAGAATCTTTCCCTATTCTAGGCAAAAAATAAAATTTATTTTATTTTTTGTATCCAAGTAATGTAATGTATCCAAGTAATGTAAGAGGCTGGTTTCACAGCTGCAGTCCCTTTCCTTTTTCTACTCTCGAGAGAAGTGCACTCCGTTGACCTTTGATAGACAGAAACAGAAAATACATCAAGAGGAAGGACTAAAATCACATTTGATTTATCTATCAGTTACTTTCCCCCTCCCCTCCCCCCAAAGGATTTACATCAAAATAAGGTCATCTGCTATAAATGCATTTATAAATAGGGGTGCGTCCAATAATGATCCCTAAGCACTTCTGAGATGTGCAAACGCTTGACTGTAAAGCAATAGCTTGCAGTTTTATTATGCAGAAACCAAAAGGGAAAATATAGAAAATGCTTTTTATTAAGTCTTTACACGGAAGAACCGAAGAGACTAAAAATAAAAGACTAAACATGGGATTATGGACTGCATACAATCTTGTAAATAAGTGGAAAACTTAAGGACCAAAGTTGTTAGCAAAGGTGCCATAGTCGGGGTTTACAAGAACAACAGCAGGGCACAAGCGAAAAGCAAAAAGGTAAAAGTCACAGAAGGCAGGAACAAATAAGGATGGAATTCACAGTTCTAAATCAAAAAGAGTAAGTGACACATCCCTCTTATTTGAGTAAAACTGAATGAGGTCTTAACTAGATTGCAGCCTACAACCTTCATTGTCAGCAAGAAGACGGGAGAGTTTAGGAAATGCTGCACTTGGGTACAGTATATAACACTACTTAGACGATCTCTTATTTAAAGGAGATGAGTATTGTCAGTGGTTAAAGACTGCAATAATGAGAAAGCCATAAAATAAGTTCAATCCCTTTAAGCAAAACTACATTCACAAAGAATTACAGTCAGAACCTGACTGTAAGTTAAAATACATAGCAAAGGCTTCTGCTACTCTTCTGCACCCCCCCCCCTCCCCCCCCCCCCAATCAAAAGAAGGGCATAGACCTATTACAATGAGTCCAGAGGAAGGCCACAAAGACAATCAAGGGGTTGGAGCACCTCATCTACAAAGACAGGGTGTGGGAGTTGAGACTGTTCAGAAGAGAAGGCTCCAGAGACCTTAAGGGGTCCTACAGCAAAGCTGGGGAGGGACTCTATCAGACAATGTAGGGATAAGACAAGGGGGAATGGCTTTACACCAAAAGAGGGTCGATTTAGATTAGACCTTAGGAAGACATTCTTTGCTGTGAGGGTGGTGAGGCACTGGAACAGGCTGTCCAGAGAAGCTGTGGATGCCCCATCCCTGGAAATGTTCCAGGCTGGGTTGGATGGGGCTTTGGACAACTGGGCTGGTGGGAGGTATCCCTGCCTGCTGCCAGGGGAAGTTGGAAATAAATGGCCTTTAAGGTCTCTTCCAACACAAACCATTCTATGATACGAACTCTTTCCACTTCAGCCCCTTCAAAAATTAAATATATAATATTATAAGCACAACTCAAAGAGATTAGCAGTTGGTCAGAGAAAAAAAAGAGTCTCATTTTAGCTTGGTACTTGTGGAAGAATTTGTTTCAAAACAAAGTAGAACTTCAATATAGTATTTAGTAAACCAAAGCCATTCCTTGCAAGACAAAGGACATGCAGAGATTAGCAAAGTTGAAAATATTTTTGCAGCACTAATATAAGTAAAATTGCACTCCAGGTATTAAATTTCACGATCAGGTGCTCACTGTGGCAGTGTATTCTATTACTTACACAGTCAATTGTCGCAAGTCCGATGTTAAATGAAAAAATAAGTGCGTGATGGTTTCCAACAAGCATATGCCAGCTAACTAATGTCTAAAGGAAGTTCAAAAAGTTCTGGACTTTCATTCCATGATAGACATTGCAAATATTGTGTTTCATGGGCATAGAAAAAACATGTTATAAAGCATCTTCACTTCCTGTGCTTCTTGATAATGTAGCACATTAAATCTCCTTGGACTCCTATTTTAGCATGTTTGAAATCCAGTAGCAACATTTCATGCCTAAATACACCTTTTTAGTATTGCCTAGGTATTGTGAACTTTCTAGGGCTAACTACATAGCAAAGCCATTTCTATTTTGCCATAGAGTTGTTAAAAAAAAACAAAAAACAAAAAACACACAAACATGATGCATATTCCAGCAATACTATGGTCTCTCCTACCTTCCCTAAATTAATGGTCATTAACCACTTTTCAAACATGTGCTTTCAAGGTTGCTGTGTTTAACCACCATCGCGGTGTTGTCTCTAATTCTAGTTTTTCAGGCATACTCCTAGATTGCAGTATTCCTGTCCGGCACTCTTCCTGATTTGTGAGATTCTGCAATCTGGCAGTCTCCAACCCCCCACTGAGCTTTTAGTGCTTGCATGTGCTCTCTTCTAAGAGGGAGGCTCCCAAACTGTGGCCTATAAAGCACATTATGCAATATAAAGCAACACTTCAAATGGGTTTCCTATTCCAGGAAATGTTGATAGGGCTGCATGCAGATTTAGAAACCCATCCGTGTAAGAGCAAATCTAGAGACATAAGCATCTGATAGCTGTGACATTGAAGTCTGGCAGAAGCAAAGGCAATGAACTTTCAGGCCAAGATCCCAGGCTTAGAAAAGCCAGTATAACTTGCACAGCTAATGGTTTGGGACTGCACAATGTTTTAGAGGGTAGTCCTCAGTACAAGAGGCACACTGACATACTGAAGAGACCCCAGTGATGAGCCACAAAGATGATCAAAGCACCCCTCCTCTGAAGAGGGGCTGAGAGAGCCAGGGCTGTTCAGCCCTGAGAAGAGAAGGCTCAGCAGGGAATGTGTCAATGAGTACAAAGAGCTGAACAGAGGGTGCAAGGAAGGGAGCCAGGCTCCTTGCAGTAGTGCCCCACTGACATGAGAAGATATAACAGGCACAAACACAGGAGGGTCCATCTGATCATCAGGAAAGTCTGTGAGGGTCACTGAGCTCTGGCACAGCTTGCCTATAAAGGCTATGAAATCTCACTCCCTGGGAGGGAGAATTCTCCCTCCTTGAGACTCAAAAGCTGTCTGGACCAATGCTAGGAACAGTTTCTAGGCGGCCCTGCTTTAATAAAGGGAGGTCCACAGGTACAAACATAATCAACAAGACAATTACTCTCAATTGAACTTCACCTTGAAAATTTACTTCTGTTTCAAACCTCAAGAAAGGTGGCTCTTCTTGAAAGTTTACCTACGTTTTTTTTGCTTTTACCTAGATTGATTAGTAACTTTCACTACACACTATATGCCACCAACGGCTTTATGCATTTTAGCTACAACAGAAGATACATTCAGAGGAAGTCAAATTACACATTTTTCCCCTTTCATCACAACTATTCAGTTAACTTTTCTCAGGCTGTTTGCTCCCATTATACTTAGTGAAATTCAAGTCTACAAGTATGAGACTTAAATGTTTCTGTAGTTTTCCAAAGAGCTGTGACAAGACATGCTGTTCAGCTGGGTAGGGAGCAATCTCTTCTTCATCCCTTGACGTATCACATGCAAGGAACACTGTACACTTCCTAGAAGTACTGGGTACACTCACAGCTCAGATGCATAGGACTTCAACTGAGGAGCCTTAGGAAAAACAGCAGCCAAGAATGCAATGTTGCAAGCAACTTGTGCAGCCTATACCCAATCCATCTTACACTCATTCTTCTCATATCATTCCAAAGCATTTCCAGAGCCCTTAGCAAAAAGATAAAAGGAGAACCTTGAGCTGAGCAGTGGACCAAATGAATTGCCTTGATGGGATAAGAACATCCCAAATGCTACTTACCTCACTCTGCTCTACAGAGAATGAGAAACCCTCAGCAGAAATACACTGAAGTTGCACAAGCAAACAAAATACACTAGTATTTAAAGCTGAAGACTCACATACATACTTAAAACACTTCTATCCTCTCATCTGTCTTGGTGTTCTTTTTCTAAGCCCTAATGTGACAAAGTGCTTAATCATTACTTCTAGAGCATCTCATGGCATCAAACATTCAGATGAAACACTGAATTGACCAAAATGCTTGTTTCAAATAGGTGCCCAAACAAAAAGTCCAGTAAGTGAACCCGGTTTAAGATGCACTAAATACCGTGAGAAACAAAGTTGTGTTTTTGCATGCAAGTTTTTGCAGTGGAAAATCCACTAACCTTGAATATTCAGAAGTGATTGTGCAGGCATGACAGTAACACAGCTGTGGGGAGTATGTTAAGCAGATAAAGGGAAGGTCCCGCTGTCCCAAAATAATGCAGATAGCTAAGAAAACCAGGATGAGCAGTACAAAATCTGTAAAAACAAAAATCACAGGCCCTCTAGTCACAAAAGAAGGAAAAAGGAAAAGGAGAAATTAACAGTTGCTCAAATAAAATTGTACATAGATGGTGTGGAAGTGCATGGAACAGTGTGTGAACCTGTAGCACTCAGCCAATGAGGGAACGGGAGAAATCAGGTGTCGAGTAATAGGGAATATAAGGTTATGATAAACTTTTACCGTGAGCTCCTGCTTGAAGGACACGCACCACCGCAACTGCGAATAAAATAGCTTCACGGAAGACCCTGTCTGAGAAACTTGAGATTTTTGGCACAGTACCAAGAATGTTCTGAAAGAATGCTGACCTGTTTATTGACTTCAGCCATTGACAGTTGTAACACCATCAGCATGCAATCTGTTCCACATACAGTAGTTCTTTCTGAGTTTGAAAATAAGTGCCATTGTCTTCCGAAATGTTTGATCAAGTTTGAAATCTTTTGCTAGAAATCAACCATTGTCTAGAGTAGAACACAAAATTAAGAAAAATAAATGTGAAAAATAAATAAGAGAGGCCCACGCATGTTTTCACCTTCCATTAAGCTACATATCTGCTGTTTTCTTTTTTTTTTTTTTTAACATCAAGTCCAGAGAATAAGTTCTTTCCATTAAACACATAGCGCATTAAGACTCACCTCACTAATGACGAAGCAACAATGAAAAGGCAGGGTAGAAAGTGCTTATGCATGATGTCTTCACAAAGACCCCTTATTCTCCTTGTATATTTTACTAACTTGAAAGAATGAAAGTTATTACAAAGGACACTCTTTTGTCTCAGCAAGGACCCAATCTGAATACCCTAAAGTGTATCTTCAGTACTACCTGCTTTCACTGCTTGTCCAGTTTAAAACTGGAAAGATGACATTCACTATTGTTTCCTAGTTATTAATAAAAACATCTGATTTGTTGTTGTTGTTGTTACCTATGCACAAAGCCTTTTTTCCTTTCCTTCCCTAAGTCATCATTCTCCCTATTTCCTTTGGAAACGAGCTTCAACATCAGTTTTGAATTTGACTATTTCGTGCTTTGGTCTTTCACCTTCTTGCATTTACTAAGCCCAAAGTACCTGAGACTCTTAAACTGCCTTCTCTAAACCCATTAATTTCTGAAACACAATTCCCTATCGCTGCATACAGTACACAATCAAGACCCCCGTCTTTTACTTTCAGAACACAAACCCAACCTTTCCCCTTAGTTCATCTTGTTAACGTGTAGGCCACTGCACTTATTTATTTATTGGTAATTAGTATGATCAGGAACAGGAGAGGGGTGGGGAAAACAGACATCTTGCAGCAAGCAAGACAAAGCAACAACTTACTTACCAAGATGTTTGCAGGGGAAGAGTTCGAATCACAGTATGGTTTGGGTTGGAAGTGCCATCAGTTAAAGCCCATCAGTTTCCAACCGTGGAAAGCCATGGGCAGGGATGCCTTCCACCAGATCAGGTTGCCCAGGGCCCCATGCAGCCTGGCCTTGAACACCTCCAGGGATGGGGCATCCATGGCTTCTCTGGGCAACCTGTGCCAGCACCTCAGCATTGTCTAAGCAAACAGTTTCTTCCCAACATCTAACGTAAAGCTGCAAGCTTTGTTTAAGTTATGAAAGTGATCAGTTAGTTAACTTTTAACCTATTCTCCCTTGTCTTATCATTACACTCCTTGATGAACAGTCCCTCCTTCTCTTTCTTGCAGGCCCCCTCCAGGGGAGTGAAGTTGCTTTATTTTACCCCATTTTACTTTGACATGAGCAAAAAGCAGGAGCCATCGCAAACAAAACTGTTGGATAGGTCCAAATCAGCCTAGGGCAGGCATAACAATCTCTCGAGAAGGGGTTGCTACCCCCTCACTCTCCTCAGCGGGAGATGCTTCTGAGGAACAATACAAGTCACTGGGAGCCAGCAGCCACCCTAAGAACCCCAAAAAGCCCGCAGGACAAGCCCTGGACCCTATACCCGGCATTACGAGCCGGCATCGCCGCCAGCACCCGGGACCCACCCCGAGCTCCGAGGGTCCCCCCGCTTCACAGAATCACAGAATCACAGAATTTTCTAGGTTGGAAGAGACCTCAAGATCATCGAGTCCAACCTCTGACCTAAAACTAACAGTCCCCACTAAACCATATCCCTAAGCTCTACATCTAAACGTCTTTTGAAGACTTCCAGGGATGGTGACTCCACCACCTCCCTGGGCAGCCCGTTCCAATGCCTCACAACCCTTTCAGTAAAGAAATTCTTCCTAACATCTAACCTAAAACTCCCCTGGCGTAACTTTAGCCCATTCCCCCTCGTCCTGTCACCAGGCACATGGGAGAACAGGCCAACCCCCACCTCGCTACAGCCTCCTTTAATGTACTTATACAGAGCAATAAGGTCACCCCTGAGCCTCCTCTTCTCTAGGCTGAACAAGCCCAGCTCCTTCAGCCGCTCCTCGTAGGACTTGATCTCCAGGCCCCTCACCAGCTTCGTCGCCCTTCTTTGGACCCGCTCAAGCACCTCGATGTCCTTCTTGTAGCGAGGGGCCCAAAACTGAACACAGTACTCGAGGTGCGGCCTCACCAGAGCCGAGTACAGGGGGACGATCACCTCCCTAGCCCTGCTGGTCACAGTGTTTCTGATACAAGCCAGGATGCCGTTGGCCTTCTTGGCCACCAGAGCACACTGCTGGCTCATATTCAGCCGACTGTCCACCATCACTCCCAGGTCCTTCTCTGCCTGGCAGCTCTCCAACCATTCCTCTCCCAGCCTGTAGTTCTGCTTGGGGTTATTGCGCCCCAGGTGCAGGACCCGGCACTTGGCCTTGTTGAACTTCATACAGTTGACCTCAGCCCATCGGTGCAGCCTATCCAGATCCTCCTGCAGAGCCTTCCTACCCTCGAGCAGATCGACACACGCACCTAGCTTGGTGTCATCTGCAAACTTACTGAGGGTGCACTCAATGCCGTCATCCAGATCATTGATGAAGATGTTAAAGAGGACCGGCCCCAGCACCGAGCCCTGGGGGACGCCACTAGTGACTGGCCTCCAACTGGACTTGGCTCCATTCACCACTACTCTTTGGGCCCGGCTATCCAGCCAGTTTCTAACCCAACGAAGCGTGCGCCAGTCCAAGCCAAGAGCAGCCAGTTTCTTGAGGAGAATGCTGTGGGAGACGGTGTCAAAAGCCTTGCTGAAGTCAAGGTAGACCACATCCACAGCCTTTCCCTCGTCCACCCAGCGCGTCACTTTGTCGTAGAAGGAGATCAGGTTCGTCAAGCAGGACCTGCCTTCCATAAACCCATGCTGGCTGGGCCTGATCGCCTGCTTGCCCTTCAAGTGCCGCATGCTTCCCCACCGCCCGGCTCCCCGGGCACGCCGCGAGGCCCCAGCGGGCTGAGGCTGCCCCCGCTCACCCAGCTCCGGCCGTCGGGAGGCCGCGGCTGCCGGCAGGGCTCCGGTCCTTTCCGCCGCTTGGAATTGAAATCCTCCGCTGCCGCCCAATGAGGGAGCGCAGGGCCGCTGCCCCGGACGGACAGGGGGTGGCCCGGGGCTGGGAGGCGCTGCCGGGAAGCGCGGCCGTGCGGGGCCGGAGAGGTGCGTGGGGAGGGCCCGGGGGAGCCGCAGAGGGCTCGGGGCTTTCCCCCGGGCCCGAGCAGGAGCGGGGCTGCGCCGGGGGTTGGGCCCGGGCCCGGGCCCTTGCTGGTAGCGTTGTGGGGCTGCACGGTGTGGGGTGGGCTCCTTTGGGGCAGCCGCTGGGCCCCCAAGGGAAAAGGAGGGAGCGGGAAGGTGAAGGGTGCGGGGAGGGGGGCTGAGCCGCACGGCCGGGTTGTCCCCCTGGTGCTGCCCCAAGGCATGGGGTCTGCCGTGGTGGGGAGCCTTCGAGGTGGCGAGGAGTTGTGTTTGGCCTTAGGAGCGTGGCGATGCGAGTTATGTGGCTAACGTCCTTCTGTCAACGTGGTGGTTTGTTGTGTTGGTTAATAAATGCACGCTCCCAACGTGGAGAGCCTCTTTGAGTCCCGCTGATAGCGCCATCAAACTGTGGTGGCTCCCAGGCATGATGTTCAGCCTCGGTGCTGAGCCCTTCAGGTCATTAACGCAACAAAATATGACAAGGGTCTGAAGTTGGAAGCTATCTTTCCATGCTGCACGTGGAGAAAAGGGTCATTTCTCAAAAGGTGTACGCTGATGTCAAATCAGGGATGATCCCCAAATCAGTTGTGTGCAAGCACAGGAGTCTGATTTTCTTGGAAAGTGCTTGAATGGAGTAAAGCATTAATGTTTCGGTATACTTTTGATCCAGTTGAAAATGAACTTTTTCTGTGCAAGTACAGAGGCATAGAGGCACTGTCTGCAGTTGGGCTGGCTTATGCCATGAGACAAGTAATCTGCAGAATCGTGTTTGCATTTAGAGTTTGGTGGTTTTAATTCTGCTTTTAGTTAGATACCTATTGTCCTTTAAAGAGGTACACCAGGGAAGAGAATTTGAAGGTAATAATAGATATGTTGTTGTCATTTGGTTGAAATTTTTAAAATTACGTGGGTGACTTTTCTGGTACGTAGAGTTACTTAATCCCATGTCTTGATAGGTTGCCATCAGTAGCACAAAATCTGCAGTTGTTACTGATGTCTGTAGAAAAAGGTTTGAATGCCTGTTAGTGAATTAGGTCAGTTAGGTTAGTTAATCTCTTGATAGTTGGAATTAGGTGTTAAATCTGGATCTAATGAGCTTAAGTTGACCTTTTGTGTCCATAAATATGGTGTTACAAGAAATCTTGATTTGTTGCGCCACAAATACTTTTTTTTCTTTATGCAAATACATAATGCATGCTTTTTAATACTTTCCCTATAGGAACATTGACCTCCATCCTGAAGAAGACATCACTTCCACGATACTTTGACATAGTCCCCTGGAAATGAAGCAAGAGTCTACTAGAAATGCTGCTTACACGGTGGACTGTGAAGATTATGTGCATGTGATAAAATTCAATCCATTTGATAGTGGAGATGCATGTTTCCCCATTGCATATGGTGGCAATAACTATGTAGTTTCAGGGACACGTAGATTTCAGGTTAGTTTTTGTTTATTGCTTTTATTAGTTGCTTCCTGAAACTGACAGCATGTTTTCTGACAAAGACTAAAGTCGCTTTCCTGCGTCTTTCCTTCCCCATTTTGCCAGGAAGTGTTTTACTCCTTTATTACATTAATGACTTTGGGATATTTGGTCTTAAAGAGAAAAAAATGTATATATAAATACATAATGGTATTAGCACCCTGCTGGTGTAAAGTTCTTTCTGAGTAGGCTGCAATGAAAAGAGGAGTGCTCTACTGGAAGAATAATCCCAGTTCAGTATTTCTTGCAAATGTTTGTGACTACTACCTGGGAACTTAAGCAGTTAGCTTTGGAAATATGTAACTTAACATTTGCTTAACATTTCTGGAATGTTTGTTACGAGCACTGCAGTGCCTAGCTGTTTTCGTGGTTGGTGAGCATGGGTGGTGCTCTCTTCGTCGCTCTAGAAACAGTCGTCTCTTTCCTTGGCCTCCATGGGTATGTCCTGCTGTCCTTGTTAATAGATCGATTCCTTGAAGTTGTGGTCCTGTGTAGCTTATTGCCCCACTGTTTGACCTGACTTCTTTGGGATTGGGTAGTCATGGCTGGTTATGTTTGCCTGGCCTGAGAGGATGTGGGAGAGGATGAACTTGGCAGGTGCTTCATGAGTAGTGTCGTGTTTTAGCCTGGCCGGCAGCTAAACACCATGCAGCCGTTCGCTCACCCTCCCCCCTCCCTCTCTGGGACGGGGGAGAGAAATGGAAAGTGAAGCCCGTGAGTGGAGATAAAGACAGTTTAATAAGACAGGAAAATAATAATAACAATAACAATAATAATAATAATACAATGATGATAATAGTACTACTAATAATAATGTGTACAAACAAGTGATGCACAATGCAATTGCTCACTACCCACTGACCGATGCCCAGCCTAACCCCAAGCAGTCCGGTTCCCTCCCCCAGCTAGCCACCCCGATATATTGTTTAGCATGACGTCAGATGATATGGAATACCCCTTTGGCTAGTTTGGGTCACCTGTCCTGGGTCTGTCCCCTCCCAGCTCTTACTGCACCCCCAGCCTGCCCATTGGCAGGACAGAGCAAGAAGCTGAGATGTCCTTGGCTTGGTATAAGCACTGCTCTGCAACAATTAAAACATCGGGGTGTTATCAGCATTCTTCTCATCCTAAGCCAAAACATAGCATTCCACCAGCTACTAGGAAGAAAATTAACACTGTTCTAACTGAAACCAGGACGTCTATCCACCCCTTATTCCATACCATTTATGTCATGCTCAGGTTACACTCTTTTCCATACATTCTAATTAGTCACCTATAGTAATCATGGTAGTGATAACATACAGTATAAGATATTAATTAACATGGTACAATTCAGTTTATGGGCTATTCTCACCCAGTATTAAATCTCCTTGAGGTACACACCGGACCTCTCCGTTCTTTTGCATCACCCACCAAGTGTATCCAGGTCCCTGAGCAAAAGCAATTCCACAAATGGGTTTGCCTTTTCCTGAGGCAGGAGTAGCCCAGACTGTTTTACCCAGCATATTTCTTACATGCACTACAGGAACTTTATCCCCATCTACAGTACGTAACAGGTTGGATTGGGCAGGTCCAGCTCGGTTGGCAGATCCCCTACTATTGACTAACCAGGTGGCCTTTGCCAATTTTTGAATGTCCCAGCACCCATTGCTTCCAATGTAGTCTTTAACAGTCCATTGTATCGTTCAACTTTCCCGGAGGCTGGTGCATGATAGGGGATGTGATACACCCACTCAATACCATGCTGTTTGGCCCAAGTGTCTATAAGGTTGTTTCGGAAATGAGTTCCATTGTCTGACTCTATTCTTTCTGGGGTGCCATGTCGCCATAGGACTTGCTTTTCAAGGCCCAGGATAGTGTTCCGGGCGGTGGCATGAGGCACAGGATATGTTTCCAGCCATCCGGTGGTTGCTTCCACCATTGTAAGTACGTGGCGCTTGCCATTGCGAGTTTGAGGGAGTGTGATGTAATCAATCTGCCAGGCCTCTCCATATTTATATTTCAGCCATCGTCCTCCATACCAAAGAGGCTTTGACCGTTTGGCTTGCTTGATTGCAGCACGTTTCACAGTCATGAATCACCTGTGCTATAGCGTCCATGGTCAAGTCCCTCCCTCGATCACGAGCCCATCTGTATGTTGCGTCTCTACCTTGATGGCCTGAGGTGTCATGGGCCCATCGGGCTATAAATAATTCACCTTTATGCTGCCAATCCAGGTCCACCTGAGCTACTTCAATCTTAGCAGCCTCATCCACCTGCTGGTTGTTTTGATGTACTTCAGTAGCCCGAATCTTGGGCACATGAGCATCTACGTGGCGTACTTTCACAGCCAGGTTCTCTACCCGAGCAGCAATATCTTGCCACAATGCAGCAGCCCAGATGGGTTTGCCCCTACGCTGCCAGTTGTTTTGCTTCCATTGCTGTAACCATCCCCACAGGGCATTTGCTACCATCCATGAATCGGTGTAGAGATAGAGAACTGGCCATTTTTCTCGTTCAGCAATGTCTAAAGCCAGCTGAATGGCCTTCACTTCTGCAAACTGACTCGATTCACCTTCTCCCTCAGCAGCTTCTGCAACTCGCCGTGTAGGACTCCATACAGCAGCCTTCCATCTCTGATGCTTCCCCACAATACGACAGGACCCATCAGTGAACAGGGCATATTTCTTTTCATTCTCTGGTAACTGGTTGTACAGTGGGGCTTCTTCAGCACGACCCACCTCCTCCTCTGATGATATCCCAAAGTATTTGCCTTCTGGCCAGTCCATAATCACTTCCAAGATTCCTGGGCGACTGGGGTTTCCTATTCGAGCCCGCTGAGTAATCAGTGCAACCCACTTGCTCCATGTAGCATCAGTTGCATGATGCGTAGAGGGGACCCTTCCCTTGAACATCCAGCCTAGTACCGGCAATTGGGGTGCTAGGAGGAGCTGCGCTTCAGTACCGACCACCTCCGAAGCAGATCGAACTCCTTCATATGCTGCCAATATCTCCTTTTCAGTTGGAGTATAGCGGGCCTCAGATCCTCTGTATCCCCGACTCCAAAACCCCAGGGGCCGACCTCGAGTTTCCCCAGGTTCTTTCTGCCAGAGGCTCCAGGTGGGGCCGTTCTCCCTGGCTGCAGTGTAGAGCACATTCTTTACATCTGGTCCTGTTCGGACTGGCCCAAGGGCTACTGCATGAACTATTTCCTGCTTGATTTGTTCAAAGGCTTGTCGTTGCTCAGGGCCCCATTCAAACTCATTCTTCTTACGGGTTACTTGGTAGAGCGGGTTTACAATCAGACTGTAATTTGGGATGTGCATTCTCCAAAACCCCACAACACCTAGGAAAGTCTGTGTTTCTTTTTTTGCTAGTTGGTGGACACATAGCTGTTATTTTGTTGATCACATCCATTGGGATTTGACGATGTCCATCTTGCCATTTTATTCCCAAAAACTGGATCTCTCGTGCAGGTCCTTTGACTTTATTTTGTTTTATGGCAAAACCGGCTTTCAGAAGGATTTGTAGTATTTTCTTTCCTTTCTTGAAAACTTCCTCTGCTGTGTCACCCCACACAATAACGTCATCGATGTATTGCAGGTGTTCGGGAGCTTCCCCCTGCTCCAGCGCAGATTGGATCAGTCCATGGCATATGGTAGGGCTGTGTTTCCACCCCTGGGGCAGCTGATTCCAAGTATATTGGACTCCCCTCCAAGTGAAGGTAAATTGTGTCCTGCACTCTGCTGCTAGAGGGATGGAGAAAAATGCATTAGCGATATCAGTTGTGGCATACCACTTGGCTGCCTTCGATTCAAGTTCGTACTGAAGTTCCAGCATGTCCGGCACTGCAGCACTCAGTGGTGGCGTGACTTTGTTCAGGCCACGATAGTCCACTGTTAGTCTCCACTCACCATTAGACTTTTGCACTGGCCATATGGGACTATTGAAAAGTGAATGAGTCTTGCTGATCACTCCTTGGCTCTCCAATTGATGAATTAGCTTATGGATAGGAATCAGGGAGTCTCGGTTGGTGCGCTATTGCCGCCAGTGCACAGTTGTGGTAGCGATTGGCACTTGCTCTTCTTCAACCTTCAGCAACCCCACAACAGAAGGGTCCTCTGAGAGACCAGGCAAGGTAGATAATTGTTTAATGCCCTCTGTCTCTAAGGGAGCTATACCAAAAGCCCACCGGAACCCTTTTGGGTCCTTGCAATATCCTCTTCTAAGATAGTCTATGCCAAGGATACATGGAGCATCCGGGCCAGTCACAATGCGGTGCTTTTGCCACTCATTCCCAGTCAGACTCACTTCAGCCTCCAATACAGTCAACTGCTGAAATCCCCCTGTCACTCCACAAATATAGATGGGCTCTGGCCTTTTATAGCTCGATGGCATTACAGTACATTGTGCACCAGTGTCTACTAAAGCCTTATACTTCTAACTGAAACCAGGACAATGGTTAAACAGAGGCAGGAGTCTCTCAGCCAGTGCCAGAGCGATGGGGCTGGCCTCCTTCTTCTCCAGATTACGAATCACATTTTTGAAGATAGTCAGGGCCTTCATGTTGATGTGCGTGTTTTCATACTGCACTGTCTTCATGACTTCTGGCAGAAGGACCTGCACGTCCGTCACCTGTACAGAAAGACACCTTATGTTTTTAGGCAAGAGGTGGACAGCCACCCTGGCCAGGATGCTCTGGTTCCAGAGCACCAGCCTCCTGCTCACTTCCTGGCAGCTGCCATGGGAATCTTACCAGCATCCTCCTTTGGCTGTGGGGAGAGCAGGGCATGGGGAAGGGAGGTCAGGAGAGTAAAGGCTCCTTGTCCCCTTCTGAGTCACCCCCTTTGCAAACAGCCCCCAGAAACCCACTTGGAAAGCTTCTGGAAAGCTCCACTGGCAGCCACCAGGCCTCACCATCATCATCACCCCACCTCCTGCCTCCCAGCCAAGGCCAAGCCATGGCGTTGCCTCCTGCCCTAGCACCAGGCTGCCAAAAGGTCTTCACTTGGCCATCTACTACTCACCATGTCACGTCTCTCCGAATACGCGACAAGCTCACTGAGCGTTAGAGAGAGCATTGGCAGGCTCTGAAGCCTCAGACACCTCTGGAAGTGCATTGCCTCATATAAATTCTCTGGTCTTTGATGCCTGTAGATCAGTCCCTGAAAAGAACCCAGCCATGAGAAATGGGCAGAGCCTACGAGCTGCGCCCTGCAGCTCCTGGCTCCCCTGGCAGCTCAGGGCAGGGCATGAGGGACACGCAGCCATGTCCAGCCAGCCTGGCTGCGTCCCCTCCCGCTCCCCGCCAAGGATGGAGCCTAAGGGGGGGCTTGAGCGAGGCACACACCTGACTCACCTGCATGGGCAGGGGGCTGAGGGAGGCACAGGGCTCCTGGGGGTACAGTCAGGGGCTTCAGGGCCCACAGGACTGGGCCTTGCTGCCAAGGCAGGGCCCAGACAGGGAAGCAGGGCCTTGGCTCACCGATGAATTTGACAGCCTTCTGTCGCAAGCTGGTCTGATCATCCCAGAGGTATGTCAGGCTCTGCTGCAGGTATCCTTCCACCCTGCTCCTCTTCTGCTTGAGCTGGAGAAAGCACAAGGGCACAGAGCTCACAGACCCTCCCCAGCCAGCCGGACAACTCCCTCCTGCCAGCACCCCCCTTCCCCTTTCCCCCAGGCCATCCCCAGCTCCCAGCCAGGAGCTCTGTGGGGCTGAGGTTTGGAAAGAGTTAGGAGACCGTTCTGTCCCGCTGCCAAGGCCCAGAAGGGCTAGGGTCTCCTCCCGCATGCTGGGGGTGGGGAAGGCAGAGGGGCCTGCAGAAGAGCCCTTGGGGCTCTGTGCTGGAGGGAACGGAGCCACGATGCAGCTGCAGGTGGGGGACTCTGGGCTGGAGCAGCCTGGGCATGTCAGACAGGCTTGTCCATATGGGGCCTGGGGCTGTGTGGTTCTCCTTACCAAGTACTCCCCAATCTTAGAGATGTCCTCAGTCTGAGCCAGCTGCTCAAGCGGTTTCCACTTCAGGAACTTTGCACAAGCAAGTAGGGCTTCTGCAGAGGCCTGTGGAGAAGCAGAGGCAGGGAGATGGCACCGCACACACATACCTAAAGTGTCTGATTGCCTGCTGCCCTGGCCCCCCCCATGCCCAGAATACCCCTCTGGTGTCAGCACACCCAGTGCCCATGTCAATGGCCAGGTCTGAAATCTGTACCTTGGCCACACTCTCAGTGTTGTCAATCATCCGGAAAAGCAGTGGAATAAAGGCCCTGTGCACGGTCTTCTTCATTTGTCCTTTTTTCCACCACAGCACAGACTCCATCAAGTCTTTGAAGAGGAGCATGGAGCATTCTCGCACCTCACTGGATACCTGTTAGGGAGGGCAAAAGGAGGATTTCGCCAGCTGCCAGCCTCCCCCTGTCCATGGGGAGCAAGGGCTGTAGGGTGGCTGATGTGAAGGATGAAGCCTCATGTTCGGAACAAAGGAGCTGGAGGCCTGCACAAGGCAAAGCAACAGGTTTCCTGCACGGGGTGCCTGTGTCTCAGAGTGCAGTCCCAGCTGTCCCACTTTTGCTAGTAGCTGCACCAGCCATGTCAAAGCAAAGCTCTACTGGGAACGGGCTGAGGAGGAGACATAGCTGGCCTTTGATAATGCCTCTGGGGCATTCTAAGACTGCTTAGCCTTCATCTTCCTGCCCCCAGAACAGAGGCCCTTGGCTGCCCAGAACTCTCAACTCGACAAGGAGAAGCCCTGCTGCACTGCAGAGCCCAGAAGACAGCCCGCCATAACCCAGAGGAGCAGAGAGAGGGGAAGGCCCTGCCCAAGTGCTGCCCACAGGCCTGGCACGAAGGGCAGTGCCATTGCAGGGTGCCCATCTGCGGGGCTCAGTCACCAACAGCAGTCTTACATCGTTAAAGAGAGGCAGGAGTCTCCCAGCCAGTGCCAGAGCGCTGCGGCTGGCCTCCTTCTTCTCCAGATGACGAATCACATTTTTGAAGATAGTCAGGGCCTTCATGGTAATGTGCGTGTTGTCATACTGCAGTGTATTCATCACGTCCGGCAGCAGGACCAACAATTTTCCTCTCTGTACAGAATGACACCATTTGCTTTTAGTCAAGAGGGGAAGGGCCATCCTGGCCAAAATAATCTGATTACGGAGCACCAGACTCCTGCCCTGTTTCCTGGTAGCACAGACTGTGTTGTGGGGACAGAAGGGCACAGGGAAGGGACTTCAAGAGAGCAAAGATCCTGTATCCCCTGCTGAGTCACCCTCTTTGCCACCTGCTTCCAGGGAACCCATTGGGAAAGCTTCTGGAAAGCTCCACTGGCAGCCACCAGGCCCCACCACAACCCACCACACCACAACCCACCCCACCTCCTGCCTCCCAGCCAAGGCCAAGCCATGGCGTTGCCTCCTGCCCCAGCACCAGGTTGCCAAAAGGTCTTCACTTGGCAATGTCTCATTCACCATCTCAGGTGTCTCTGACAACATGTCGAGGGCTCTGAGCACCATCCAGAGCATTGGCAGGCTTTGAAGCCTCAGACACATGCTAAGCGTCTCAGGGACACATAAATCCACTAGTAGCTGATCCGTGGGGTTCATCATCTGAAACGAACACATGAGAAATGGGCAGAGCCTACGGGCTGCGCCCTGCAGCTCCTGGCTCCCCTGGCAGCTCAGGGCAGGGCATGAGGGACACGCAGCCCTTCCTGGAGCAGCCATGCCTGTGGAGGAGTGTGTGGCTCCTGTGTGCCCTGCGCCTGGCAACACAGAGCATCCTTTCTTTGCCTGCTCCTCCTTCCCTCTGGCCATCCGCAGCCTCTTGGTCTCACACCTCTGAGGAGCGACTGACCAGCACCATCTGGCACAAAGCAGGCACTGGAAGCAGGTGGCTACAGGTGCTACTAGTCCCTGGCCTCACAGCTTGCTCAGCCCGTGCAGAGGCCATGGCTCTGCCCCAGCCCCAGACATTGTCCTGACTCTGCCCCAGTCATTGCCAGGAGCCGGGGGAAAGACAGCACTGCCAGGAAAGGGGCAGGCTGTGGGTAGTTAGGGTCTGGCGGCCAGAAGATGTCGCGCTGTACGGAAAGGTGGAGCCCCTCCCTTGATGGACAGTAGCGTGTGGGCTGTGATGTAAGCAAGCGGAAGTGGCACTATGGGCCTCAGGTAGATAACCCCATGGGACTCGACAATAAACGCCATTTGCCATCCACCACATTGGTGTCTGTGAGCCGATGGACCGAGCGGCATGGGGTTGGTCGCCGTGCCGTTCCTGAACCAGGTCGCCACTGCCCTGCCCCCTGAAGGCAACAAGTGGTGCTGAAACCCGGGAAAACTCCTGGATTCGGGTGAATGGCGGCCGGAGCGGCGGGACCAGCCCGGCGGGGAGGATGCTCCCGGACCAACAAGGAAGATGGAAACCCTTGTGAAGGTCGTATCAAAATTGTGGAAGCTATGGGGTGGCTCAGCTGAGGAAGCCAGGGGTGCCGGTGGGGAACCAGAGCCTGAGGAAATCTGGGAGAGACCACGGCCATGTGCGCCCCAGTACGGTGCCGAACTAGAAGACGAAGAGTCGGGTGAAGAAGCCTCCGGCGGGAACGGGGATGAAGTGCTAGGTTTTACTAACACGTGGAAATGCGAGAAAGAGAACGGTTGCGGGGACGACCGGGGAGGAGGTAAAAGCGCGAGAGAGGGGCAGAGAGCCGATCGGAACGGCCATCTGAAAAAACGCTCTAGTGGTGCAAACGCCTCGCTGAGAAATTGGCGGGGCGAGCCACGAGGGAGAGAGCGGCCCGCCCGCAGGGGTGGGGAGTGGGGCCGGAGCGGGGAGCGGCCCCCCCGCAAGGGTAGTGGGCAGGGCCCGAACTCGATGGGAGGGTACCAGAACTCGGAGGTGAGCAGTCAGCCGAGCTCCGACTCTGGATCAGATACCGATTCAAATTCGGAGGAGGAAATGGGGACAGATAGCAAAAACATCCCCAACCGAAATAAAGCTGCACCGCGAGGGGGAGAAATTCCTCTCACAGATTGGAGGAAAATTAAGATTGAGTGTGCCGTCTGGGCTCTATCGGCCATGCTAGCGTTCCCGATCTGGGTGACAGACGGGGGGCAGAGGGTTCACTCACCAATAAACCCTAAGGATGTACAAGCGATTGTTAAAGCCATTGTGGATAAAGGGCTTCATTCTGCAATGATCTCCACCCTCATAGATGGTGTTTTCAGGGGAGACAATATGTTCCTGTTTGATATAAAACAAACTTGTAGACTGATCTTTGACGGGGGGGGGGAATGATCATTTTTAAACAAAAATGGTAGGACAACTGTATGCTTGCCTGCAGCGGCTAATGGGTATGGACCCAACAGTGATCATCCCCCAGGCTCAAGCCCAGGGCCTGTGGGCCCATGCCAACGCTCCAACTTCCAGTGGAAAATGCTGCCTCAAGGAATGATCAACTCGCCTACTATTTGCCAGATCACAGTGGATTGGGCACTGGTACCAGTTTGGCGCATTGACCCGACCGCGACTCAGAATAAAACTAAGGAAAACTGAGTTTCTGTTCACAGGAACGGATCATCGGACATCCCCATAATCTGTATACCCCAGTGACAAGAGAGGACAATAAGTCAGCAAGCGTCCTGTCTAAGCCTGAGTTCCACACTGGCAGAATCCAGACAACAGCTAAGCAACCTCCGTGGGTGCGGGGCTGCGATGCCTTTGTGTGATCTTATCTTTGGACCTTGTATACCAAATAAGCTTGTGTTGTTTGTTAAAAGTTGGTTAGAGAAAGTTTACATTATGTTGGTAGAACACCAACAACTACTTTAAGAGTGTATTTACTCAGGGTGTCTTGGTTTCAGTTAGAACAGAATTAATTTTCTTCCTAGTAGCTGGTGGAACACTGTTTTGGCTTAGGATGAGAAGAGTGCTGATAACACCCCGATGTTTTAACTGTTGCAGAGCAGTGCTTATACCAAGCCAAGGACATCTCAGCCTTTTGCTGTGTCCTGCCAACAGGCAGGATGGGGGTGCAGAAAGAGCTGGGAGGGGACAGACCCAGGACAGGTGACCCAAACTAGCCAAAGGGGTATTCCATATCATCTGACGTCATGCTAAACAATATATAGGGGTGGCTAGCCGGGGGAGGGGGCCGGACTGCTCGAGGTGAGGCTGGGCATCGGTCAGCAGGTGGTGAGCAATTGCATTGTGCATCACTTGTTTGTACATACTATTATTACTTACCTATTATCACCATTGTATTATTATTATTATTTTAATTGTTATTATTATTATTATTATTATTATTTTCCTGTCTTATTAAACTGTCTTTATCTCAACTCACAGGCTTCACTTTCCATTTCTCTCCCCCGTCCCAGAGAGGGAGGGGGGAGGGTGAGCGAACGGCTGCGTGGTGTTTAGCTGCCGGCTGGGTTAAACCACGACATCAGGGTTACCAGTTACCTCCTAGTTTTCTCCTGGTTATTGTGCCTTATGTTTTTTAGTTAAGTTATGATGTCTACGTCTTCAGATTGTTATATTTTAGCTAATTTGGTTGTGCACAGGGAGGGGGGAAATGTGGGTAGTTAGGGTCTGGCGGCCAGAAGATGTCGCGCTGTACGGAAAGGTGGAGCCCCTCCCTTGATGGACAGTAGCGTGTGGCCTGTGATGTAAGCAAGCGGAAGTGGCGCTATGGGCCTCGGTTAGATAACCCCATGGGACTCGACAATAAACGCCATTTGCCATCCACCACATTGGTGTCTGTGAGCCGATGGACCAAGCAGCCTGGGGTTGGTCGCCGTGCCGTTCCTGAACCAGGTCGCCACTGCCCCCTGAAGGCAACACTCACATCAAGGTTTCCTCAGCCTCAGGTCCATGTTTCCTTGGCCTTGGTCTCCCCGTAATCACTGCCTGCACTTTTCTGCTCTAACAAGGCCACGGGGAGGCTTTGTCAGTAATGTCCCTCAGTGGGATCATTAAGGCTGTGAGAAGCTTTGGAGTTTGCATCAGACTTGGACTACTTGAAAAGCTGCTTCAGCCACCCAGGAGCAGCTCCTCTGCCAGGGGCAGCAGGGCTGGGGGCACTGCCTACAGCTGGCATGGGGAGAGGAGAGAAGGGGGAGAGAGGTTCAGGACAGCCTGGGGGGGGAAGGCAGAGGAGATCTGTTGGGGGGAGAAATCATCAGAGCCACTTCCCCTCGGTAGGTCTCTGGTTGCAGGGCAATGCTGTTGTGCTCCCTGCCAGGCTCTCCTGGAGCTGGCACAGCCCTCAGCCGATGGGAGCTGTCAGGAGGACGCTCGGTGTTGGAGTTGAAGGGCATGCAGGGCTTGCGTGCTGCAAGGTCAGCGTGCAGGGCCCGAGGGCTCCCTTCTATTGGGGCCAGCTGCAGGCAGTGCAGCTGGGGGTGCAGGCAGGGGTGGCCAGGGCTGTGGTGCAGAGCAGGGTCCCTGCTGTGCCCCAGGGGCTGTGTGCTGGGGCAGGGCCTCTGCCGTCTGCCAGGCTCAGCACACAGCCTGGCTGGGGAGCTGCCCAGGGGCTGCGGGGAGAAGCTGCAGGTGGAAGGAGCCCCCCTGGTACCACAGGGCAGGGCAGGGTCCTGCTGCTGCCCAGAGCCTGCTGCCTGGGGCAGGCTGCTCACAGCCCCACACCTCCCCAGGGCACTGCACTGCAGAACTGCCCGGCAAGAGCTACCTGAAGGCAATGCACTTTTTAGAATCTGCTTCATTTTCCTGCCCATGTGCTGAGGCAGAGGAATGGTAATGGAGTAGTAACATCTGTACTGGAGTCTAAGGCTCCTTAAGCATTGCTACACATCCATGAGGCACCTCAGAAAATCCCTTCACAGACCTCAACCTGCAGACAGTACCAACATCACCTTTGTTGTTTCATAGGGAATTATTTGAACTTCTCCTCATGTCCTGCAAACAGGGAGATGTCCCTGGTCAGTGGACTTCTCAGATCACTGTGGGTTCCCTTTTACATGATGCTGTAGGCCAGGACTGACTGCTGCAGAGCACACAGCACAGCCCCCTGCTTTGTTGTGGCACCTTCAGAGCACCAACCAGAGGTAAGTCAAGGAGCAGCAGAAAGCTCTTCCTGAAAGGAATGAGGCACAGATTATTGCATGGGAAGGTATTCTTTGAGACATGAGATGGGTTTTGGTCAGAGAAGTAATTAAATTTTGCACTGTCATTTCTTCGTTTCATCAGGCTCCGTTGCTCAGCATATATGTGTAATAGCAGCTCCATCACCGAGTTCCTCCTGCTGGCATTCACAGACATGCGAGAGCTGCAGCTGCTGCACTTTGGGCTCTTCCTGGGCATCTACCTGGCTGCCCTCCTGGGCAATGGCCTCATCCTCACCGCCATAGCCTGCGACCACCGCCTCCACACCCCCATGTACTTCTTCCTCCTCAACCTCGCCCTCCTCGACCTGGGCTTCATCTCCACCACTCTCCCCAAAGCCATGTCCAATGCCCTCTGGAACATGAAGACCATTTCCTATGTGGGATGTGCTGCACAGGTCTTTTTGCTAATCTTGTTCTTTTCAGCAGAATTTTCTCTTCTCACTGTCATGGCCTACGACCGCTACGTTGCCATCTGTAAACCCCTGCACTATGGGATCCTCCTGGGCAGCAGAGCCTGTGCCACTATGGCAGCAGCTGCCTGGGGCAGTGGCTTTCTTCATGCTGTACTGCACACTGCCAACACATTTTCATTAACTCTCAGCTGTGGCAATGCCCTGGACCAGTTCTTCTGTCAAATCCCCCAGATCCTCAAACTCTCCTGCTCAGACTCGTACCTAAGGGAAGTTCGAATTACTATGGCTAGTGCTTTTCTACTGTGTGGGTGTTTTGTTTTGATTGTTCTGTCCTATGTGCAGATCTTCAGGGCTGTGCTGAGGATCCCCTCGCAGCAGGGACGGCACAAAGCCTTTTCCACGTGCATCCCTCACTTGACTGTGGTCTCTCTGAATTTCAGCACAGTCATGTTTGCCCACCTGAAGCCCCCCTCCATCTCTTCCCCTTCCCTTAATGTAGTGGTGGCAGTTCTGTACCTGCTGGTGCCTCCAGCAGTGAACCCCCTCATCTACTGCATGAGGAACCAGGATCTCAAGGATGCTGTGCAGAAATTGATGACCAGCTATATTTCATAAGCAATAAACTGCCTGCCTTGTTCTGCAAATCACTCTTAAAGTTACTTCTGATAAGCAAAGCCTGTCTTATGTTCTTGTGCTGATTATTTTTCCCCCAGTTTTATTCTTACAAAAGTTGTCCAGAATATAATCGTGAATTCCGGAATATAACTCTGCATTTTGCCTGTGTATTTTATCCAATTAAAGTGATTTTTTTTCATATAACTTTCTTGGGAGACCTTTTCTGCATGGGCAATGCCCGTGTGCAGAGGTGGAGAGAAAAATAGTCCCAGCTCAGCAGCACAGCCAGGGAGCACCAGCGCTGGGTCCATGCAGAGCTGCTCTCCTACCACTGCCACCCTCTCCTTCTGAGCCCTGCTGGTGGGGTCAGGCCTGACTGCTCATGTAGCTTGATGCCAGAGCTGCGGTGTGGCCATGCTGGGACTGCAGGCAGTGGGCACTTGAGTGACACAGCTGGCCTCCAGAACAGAATTTCCCTCCTGAAAAGACCATGCCTGAAGGCTCACATCTGTTTTCAGAGCTGCTGACATCTCAGAACTTGCTGAAGGATGAGGGTCCAAAGAGGCTCCTCGCTCTGCCAGGCCAGGCACCTCTGAGCACTCCATGGCCACAGAAGAGCTGTGGGAGGTGGTCAGTGGCAGGGCCCCCACCAGCTGGCTCTGCCCTCTGTTATAAGTTGCCCCCTTAATTATTTTTTCAGAGACCATTGTATTAATCATAGAAAGGAATTTATTGAGTAAGCCAACAGCAAGCAAAACAGCGCTGGGCGGCCGGGGAGTCTTGGCTCCACCAACGGTGCGCACCTCACACCCGCCAGGGTCCTTTTTTATATCTTGGAAATTCCGGGATTATGCAGCACATCCTGGTATATTCTGTGACTGCGCGCACTGTTGCTAGGGAGTCGTCTCTGTCCCTCTGGTGCTCGTGAAGATGAAGGGCATAGTCTTCCTCAGCATTGTGGTTCAACTTCTTTTTTAATTTGGTCATGTTGGCCCAGCGTGAGACAGGAAGGCAGGATGCAAAAGAAGGCAAAAGAATTTTCATAGTGTCTAGCCAAGCATTATACAGCTCCTTACTTCAGCAGGGAGCTTTCGCAACCCCCACTCCTCAAACAGAACTCCTTGTTTTTATAATACAAAAGACAATGAACAAACATATATGGTGTATTACAATCCCTCCTTTTTCTTTTAGTTACTCATTTTGTTCATTGAATCTCTGCAATGCCTGGCTACTAAGAACTAATGTTTCCTCAATTCCTTTGTTCGTACTTATTGGCTCATATTTGGCATGTATGAGCATTAAATGTGCCGCTTCTAAATGACCTTTTACAATCTCAATCAGTTTATTAAAAATACATGACCCGAAAGTTAGCTCTACTATTAATAACAATAAGGGTCCTTGTATAGTTGATAATAAAGTAGTAAGCCAAGGTGAATAATTAAACCAAGATTCGTACCAGCTGTTGGGCTTCATTCTCCCTTTTCCTTTTTTTTTTTCAACCCTTCCCTGAGTCTTACCATTGTATCTCTTACCACTCCAGTGTGATCAGCATACACACAGCATTCCTCTTTCAGGGCTGCACACAGCCCGCCCTGTTGTAAAAAATACCAAATCTAATCCCCTACGATTTTGTAACACTACCTCTGAAAGTGACCTGATAGATTTTCCAGGGCCGAGATGGACTGTTCAGTTCGGGTCAGGTCCTCATCCACAGCAATGCATAAGGAAGTAAATTCTTGATTTTGTTTAACCAATGAGGCTACCCTGGTCCCCACTCCAGCTCCTCCCAGGATTATTAGGGTGGCCAAAGTTAGAGCCGTGAATGGTTCCCATCTTTCCAGATGATGACTTGCCACTGTGTGCTGGGTGTACATACAATCCTCAGGGTGGTATAGAATCCTTGGTGTAATTATCACCTGTATACAAAAATCACGAGACGCATTAGAGTTTTAGTGATAGTCAAGGATTTACGCCCACTGAAGAACAAACCCACCTAGCGTTGTTGGCTGGGATTAACCACTCAGCTGATTGTTTTCTATTATCTGTGATATTACATAGGTGACACTTCCCACTAGGAACCGTGCCCACACACCTACCACCTCCAGTGACTTGTGTTAGTGTTACCCTTATGTCTTTTCCCCAACTGCAATGTAGAGGGCTGTTCTCGTTTGTGCGGGAGGGCTCCCCAGGATTCCCGATAGCATCATAATATGAAGGCCTTATACTAAAGCATAATCAACAATGTTTTGCTACATTTGGGTTTGTTTTGTTTAATAATTGGTAGCTGGCATTTATTACCCCCCCCCCCCATGTTATTCTCAGCTATGTTATCATTCTCAGCTTTACCTGAGCTCGTAGGGCTGCCGAGGGTTGGCACTGTAGTATTTTCCTCAGGCTGGATTCCCTGGACATTTTCTGACAATACCTCATTTGGTCCTACTGCCTGGGGCCTATAAGCATCCTCCTTTTTATTAGTATGAGTCCTCCCCTATCTGTTCCGTGTTCGTAAAATCTGACATTTTTCCTAGTACCCAGCTAGTATCGTCCAAGTTTGTTATATTTATATATAGAACCTTGCAAATTTCTTTACTTCTGTGGAAGGTTCCTGTATACCCTATACCATGCCCTCGCCACCTGTAACAGGGATCTGCTTGTTGGTTACAACCTTGCAGCCCATATCCCACTTGTAAGAATTTATCCCGACCAGCCCCGAGTGTCCAGTCCCCGGTATGCACAATAATACGCGTTCGGGTAATTACAGTACACCTTTCCCGGGTTAGAACTTGGAGCAGCCACAAAGGCCACTGTGATGAAACAACCACAAGGAGGCCAGGGCATCTTTAAGGATCAAGAACTTCAACTTCTTTATTGAGGACTGGGTCCTTTCTTATACCATTAGCTCTACCAGGGGTACTTTTCCACTATTCATTGGATAACAACTTTGCCCGGCAACAGCAAACACTTAACAGTTCGGGTCCCTTAACAGTTGGATGACAAGCAGCTTGAGACACCAAGGCAGTCTCCTGAATCATCCTTCTTTGTTCCTTCTAAACTCTTTATATTCCTCATGGCCTCTTCATTAAGAGTCTGATGTTATCACTAACCATGGGGTTTGTTGTCCCCCATGGCCAAACTCCCACATCTCCCCCTTCTTTATTAACAAAGAAAGCATGATTAACACAAATTAAGAAAGCACAAGTAACACAAATTAAAACACAGAGCAAAACTATCACGTATACTATCCTATCTTTAACAAACTTTGTAACCACATCCCTGGGAGAGGCAGGCACTGAGTGCTGCCCAGTCGGAAGACTCTTAGAATACTCAATAATCCAGTCCATCTAAAACAAACACTCTAAGCAGAATGAAGGACACTGAAAAGTGGCTGTCCTGGTTTTAGATAGGATAATTTTCCTCCTAGTAGCTGGTCGGGTGCTATGTTTTGGATTAGGATAAAAGAGTGTTGATAACACTGATGTTTTAATTGTTGCAGAGCAGTGCTTACACTAGGCTAAGGACTTTTCAGTTTCTTGCTTTGTCCTGCCAGTGGGCAGGCCAAAGGTACAGCAGGTGCTGGGAGAGGACAGACCGAGGACAGCTGACCGAAAGCTGAACAATTATGGGCGGGGGGGCTGGTTGGGTCGGGGGGGGGCGGGGAAGGGGCTCTTAGGTATAGGTCAGCGGGAGGTAAGCACTGTGTATCACTTGTTTTGTACACATTAGTACACATTACGCAGCACATCCTGGTATATTCTGCGACTGCGCGCACTGTTGCTAAGGAGTCGTCTCTGTCCCTCTGGTGCTCGTGAAGATGAAGGGCATAGTCTTCCTCAGCATTGTGGTTCAACTTCTTGTTTTATTTGGTCATCTTGGCCCAGCGTGAGACAGGAAGGCAGGATGTTGATGCACTAGTTTAGCAACTTATCAGGAGATGGTTACATGAGCTTTGCAGCAGTGTCTTTGAACAAAAGAGGCAACTGAGATGCAGAAGGAGAGAAGGGGAGGGGGTTCTCTTTTTTATTACATTAGGCAAAAGAATTTTCATAGTGTCTAGCCAAGCATTATACAGCTCTTTACTTCAGCAGGGAGCTTTTGCAACTCCCGCTCCTCAAACAGAACTCCTTGTTTTTATAATACAAAAGACAATGAACAAACATTTATTGTGTATTACACCCCCCAGCCTGACCAGCATGGCCCTTCAGAGTGCCCCCATGCCCCAGTCACCACAGCCCCCTCTTCTCTGCAGAGCAGCACCACCAGCTGGGGCTGTGGGGAGCGTGGTGAGGGTCTGCAGCAGTGGCTGGCTAGGCCAGCACAGACGTGCTCACCTGGGAAAGGCTCCCTGGGTGATGGGATGTCTCAGGATAAGAGAAGGCCCTGTCCATGTGCAGAGAAGAGGGCAGAGCAGGGTGATGCACTGAAGGGCTGAGGTGCCTTCCAGCCTCTGGCAGTGGCTGCAGGAGCCAGAGGGACCCTACAAGTGCTGCAGTGCACTGCCTGTCTGTGTGCAAGGCAGGGACTCAGGTCTCTGAACAGCCCAGTGTGTATGAGCAGTGTGGAAGGTCAGCACAGATGTGAGCACCTCACAGAGCCCTGACATTTCTCTGTGCGGTACTCAGTAATTATCCCCAGTGTTCACATGACATTTCTGTCACCCTTCTTGCACAAGTTCATTGCAAATGCCTCTCTCTGATATATCACACTACCTTGCCTTCTGGTCTGGTGGTGGCAGCAAACTGGTGGCTGTTGGTGACAGCCAACATGCTTCACTAAGGGCAGATCATGCCTGACAAATCTGGTGGCCTTCTACGATGGGCTTACAGCATTGGTGGAGAGGGGAAGAGCAACTCACATCATGAACTTTGACTTGTGCAAATCATTTGACACTGTCCCAAATGATATCCTTGTCTCTCAATTGGAGATACATGAATGTGAGGGATGGGTCACCTGCTGGGTGAGGAATTGTCTGGATGGTCACCCTGAAGGAGATGGAGTCTACAGCTCAACGTCCAAGTGAAGATCAGTAAAGAGTGGTGTTCCTCAGGGGTCAGTATGGGGACCAGCACTGTTTAACACTTTGTCAGTGACATGGACAGTGTGACTGAGTGCAGTCTCAGTGAGTATGCTGATGACACCAAGCTGGGTGGTGCAGTCAGTACACTGAAGGGAAGGGATGATATGCAGATGGACCTGGACAGGCTTGAGAGATTTTCCTGTGGGAACCTCATGAGGTTCACAAAGGCCAAGTGCAAGGTCCTGCAGCTGGATTGGGGCAATCCCAAGCACAAATACCAGCCGGGTGGAGAATGGATAGAGAGCAGCTTTGAGGAGAAGGACCCGGGGTGTCGGTGGATGAGAAGCTCAACCTGTGCTGGCAACGTGAGTTTGCAGCCAAGAAAGCCAACCATATTCTAGGCTGCATCAAAGAAGTTTGGCCCAAAGGTTGAGGGAGGTGATTTTCTCCCTCAACTCCGCTCTTGCAAGACACCTTCTGGAGTACTGCATTCAGCTCTGGGGCCCCAAACTCAAGAAGGACATGGAAGAATTAGAAGAGTCTAGAAGAGGCCAAGAACATGATAGAAAGGCTGGGGCACCTCTTTAATGAAGACAGGCTGAGAAAGGTGGTTCTCTTCAGCCTGGAGAGACCCTACAGCAGCCTTCCAGTACCTGAAGGGGGCCTTTAGATAACATTTTAAAACTAAAAGAGCATCCATTAAAATTAGATATAAGGAAGAAATTATTTCCTTTGAGTGTGGTGGTCACTGGAACAGGTTGCCCAGAGAAGTTGTGGCTGACCCATCCCTTGCCCCTTTGTGGCCAGAAGCCTGCCACGCCAAACACCCTCTGGAGAATCCCTCTGCAAAGCTGCTGTTTAACCTCATCTTTTCTGCATGGGGCCTCCTCTGCACCACAGAGCCCAGTCTCAGCTCCCACTTTGCCACAAGCATTCTGCATAGGCGCTACAGGGCCTAACTCTACCATGTCCTGCCCTGGCTATTCCATCCCTTGGGACAGGAGAGAGGGTGGTAACAGCAAAGGGATGCATTTGGGTGTGGAACGTGGGGCCTGGCAGAGACAAGGAGTTAAGGGAGAGGTCAGGGTAAGACAGCAAAGGTAGTACAAGTGGTGGTGTTAGTGTGGGGCCACGTTTGTGCTAGGAGCCTGGGTGGGCAGCAGTAATACTGTAAAAAACAGTCAAAATAACTCTCTAAGAGTCAATTTGGAGTTTTAGAAAGCATGCATTCTTTTATTGCAGTGCTAGATGCACAGGGGATCGTTCCACCTAGTGTGTGTACAGAACTGTTCAAGCTATAGGGGTTATATACAATCAAAACATACATATTAATCAGATTTCCCAAAAAAGGTTGACATATTCATACTATTTCCCGTAACTCATTAAAATAAGTAAATGTCTCTGATACGTGCACATTTGTTTCCATTGTCTTTCAGGTGTCTCTGGTGGTCATCGGTAGTCTCCTCACTATGTTCGCTAGTTGAACCCAGTTCTTGTCCAGACCCAAACCATCTAAATCTTTCTTTTCTTATTCTTTCATCTTAGGCATGCATACAAAGTTTAGTCAGTTACATATCCAAGAATGTATGCATCCTCACCTGATCTTCTTCTGACACATCCTCCAGCCCTGGGTCACCTTGCCCTCATTCTGAGATACAAGTCTGTAGGCTCTTATAGATAAAGCTGACTAATTAGTGACTAAGGTAACAGCAGGGATACAAAATTTCTAAACCTCCTTCTATCTAGCAAAGCCTAGTAAAGGTTTCACCTATCTGCTAATGAAGCCTTTCAAATTTGATGCCATTGTTCTGTCAAGGGAGAGACCATTTATCTTTTCAGCTCAGTATTGAGGGTGTGATAAATTAGTAGGGGTTTGTTCATTGTCCTTGAGAATTTAAAGAATCTACTGAGGAGATAAGGTTTCAAAACTCACGGCATTGTAACATGGGGACAAATGGGGAAGGGGGGTTGGGTAAACATCCTTGTTAAAACAAAGATTCTGTAAGATACCACCCATCCACCGCAAGACATCTTGTTTTGCCCCCACCTGAACACAAGCACAACGCGTGATCACCGGAGGAAGAATAACGACCCCCAACAACAGACTGCGCAGCCTCAGAACAAGTCTCGACAAGTCGACAAGGCGACAGGTCCCGACAAGTCGACAGGTCTTGACAGGTCAACAAGTCTCGACAAGCCGGAACTTCAATGTTATAAAACAGCAACACTGCAAAGGGGAAGTTGCGTGCTGTGGTGGAGCGGAGACTCCCCGGCCGCCCAGTGCTGTTTTGCTTGTGTCTGCATACTTGATTAATAAAATAATTTCAATAGACCAGTAAATTGTGTGGTCTAACTTATAACAATTTGGTGCCGTGACTCGGATGAAGGCAATCTGATTGAAAGACCTTCGGAGGGGGCGCCCCGCTGATTTCAGCGGCCTTCGCTAGGACTACTTTCATTCAAATCCTTCACCGACGAACCCAAAATTAGACACAAGCAAATATAACCGGTAAAACTCCAGGCAACCTTTGTGCACGAAGCCCGAACGAAGACCCACGGGGTGGGTAAGTATAGGCCGGTGATCCGTTTGGTTGGGGTTGGGTATCCCAGAACACAACAAACGAGACGTCCAATTGCGGACGAAGCGAGTGTGGACCCCTCGGTAGTGCGGTTCCCACATCCCATGCGGGACTGGGCCACGAAAAGGGGGAAGCGATCCATGTGTGTGTGTGTGAAGGTGTTCCGGAAGATGGGACAGAAGAAGAGTAAGCCTTCTGGTCCCATGGGTGGGGTAACGTCTGATGTTAGGTTACCCCGGGATTAATGATCAAAATTTGGCAGGATTCCCCTTTTAGGCAGGGAAGGAATAAAGTAAAAATGATACATTATTGTGTTGAAGTTTGGGATGGTAAACAGATTCAAGGAGACCACCTTTACTGGCCTGTATTTGGGTCTTTTGAAGATTGGGTTTGTCAGGCCTAAATATTTACGTAAACTCAAAGGAACCCTTTAGTCTGTAAGAAAGTGAGTATGCGCACCTCTGGATAAATTCAGATATGAGGACGCATCTACATCTCTAAAAGAAAAAGGAGGGCAGGATAAAAAGAGAAAGGACTTAGAAGTCCCGACACCGCCCCTGCCCTATATTCCACCGCCCACACCAACGGCTCCCGTCTTTAATGGACTCCCCGAATTAGTTAATCCAGGAGAATCGGAATTGGATCATGAAACACAGGGGCCGGTAACCAGAAGCAGGGCAAGAAATCAGAAATCTGCTTTAAGGGAGGGATTATATCCCCTACGAGAAATAGAGATGTGGGGACCCCAGCCAGGAATGGAATATGTGGCCATCCCCATTAACTCCGGGGATGTCCGAGATTTTAAGAAAAGGAGAGGAGGAGGGTAAGCAAGCTTTAATGGAAACTGGCATAATGTTTGCAGCTGCTGAGGAATAATTCTAACTGGAATAATAACTGTACATTGTATATTGTATATATAAAAGCCCGGGCATTTTTTGTTAAAGTACTCTTTTATACAAGAGTACTGTTAATATGTAAATATGTAAATATAAGGAATGCCATTGAGGTGTATGTCTAAGGGAACAAAATTTGCTCAGGCATATCATCGGCTCATCAGGTTTAAATGTCCTCAGTGTAATTGTCAACAGGCACTTAATTTACAGTGGTCTGATTTTATTTGTGTATTTATATATTGTGGATTTTGGAGGGATTGGGATTGACTAGTAAAGAGCTTCTAGGAAAACGGTGGAATATTAACCACTGTAGATTACAATAGCAAAAGTTCAAAGCAAAGAAATCCCGAGGAAAAGCCCTCTAGGATGTATACTAACACATTGGAGGGATATAGTGGGGTGAGAGGGTACAGAAAGTAAAAGAACTCTTATCAAATATTGTAATCAATGGTGGCCACTTTATAAACTAGAGGATGGAGCGGAGTGGCCCCTAAATGGAACTATTAATTATAACACCATATTACAGTCAATGTTGTTTTTGTGGAAAGAAGAAAAATGGGATGAAATATGGTATATTGATTGATATGTTGTTCCAGTATCTTGGAGGGAAAAGGTATGGAATTAAGCTGGACTCTGACTGAGCCTTTGGTGCTGGTATTAGAAAAGTACAGGCTGGAGAGAGATAAAGGAAGTGTTAAAAGTGTTGCTGAAGGTGTTAAAGGTGTGGCATGTAGTATTTAACAGAGCTGTTTGAAATTGAATGAGCAGGGAAAGGTGATGTAGGCATTCTAGAAGTTTTGGTATATTTGCATATTTGCTGTGGTGTTTGTTCAGTTTCCCAAGCATCAGGGATGGGGGGAACAGCCTGCTCCACCAGGGGCCTCTCCAGTGGCCGCAGGGGGGCTTCGGCTCCAGCGCCTGGAGCGCCTCCTCCCCCTCCTTCTGCACTGACTTTGGTGTCTGCAGGGGGGTTTCTTGCTCTCCCAACTGCTGTTGAGCAGCAGGTTTTTGTTTGTTTCTTTGTTTGTTTGTTTTCGTGGATGTGCTCTCACAGAGGCACGGACTGTGTTGCTATGGCTTGGCTCTGGGCAGCAGTGGGCCCCTTTGGGGCCAGATGAAATTGTCCCTTTTCTACCACGGGGAGGTTTCTGTTTTTTTCTCACGGGGGCTGCCACTGCAGTTTCCCACCCCCACACCCCTCACCCCCCCCCCCCCCCCCCGGAACCTTGCCATCAAACCCAATACACTGGGGCAGCTAAGTCATTACTGACTTGTAAAGTATCAGGGATTAAATTAACTAATGAAACCCTAAATGTGATGGGGGTAGAAGGGACTGGGATAACAGTGCCACTTTGGGGGAATACCAAGCTGAGACCAGGGGATAAAATGATCACTGGGCAATTATTGTATGTATCGAAAGCAGAAACTAACTTGTTGGGAAGGGATTTGATGATTAAATTGGGCATTCAACTAGTAAATTGTTAGACTGGAATAACAGTGTTATTAATGGAGTACTCTCAGGCCCTGAGAACAAACGTATATTCACCTCTGACTGGAAAGACCCTGAAATGGGGGCGGAAGCAACAATATAGGTGGACAATTTTACCTCACGGGTTTACAGGGCCACCTATCTATTTGGGTAAATTCTAAAAAAGATTTTGGAGCAATTACAAATATGTGGAAAATTGATACTCCCTGATGGGAGAGAAATGCTGAATAAAGTGATAATGAGGCAAATATTAAGTGTTTTACATCAGAAGACTCATTGGGAGGTGCAAGCAATGTGTGATGTTCTAAGAAAGCATGTCTGTGTAGGAATATATACTTTAGGGAAGCACACATGCAGAGGATGTACTATATGTCAAAAGGGTAAATAAAAAGGTCTTCTGTAATCTATCTAGAGGGGGACGGGAGCCAGGGCTTTGACCTTTCCAAAGTATACAGGTAGACTTTACTGAGTTACTTGTTTGTCCTAATTGACCACGTGACTGAATGGGTGTAAAGCTTTACTGCAAGGATTAAAGCAGGCCTTAGAGATTGAGTGGGACTTTCACAGCCCCTGGCACCCCTCCTCTTCTGGAAAGGTAGAGCGAATGAATGGTGAAATTAAGAAACAACTAACAAAACTTGTGCTGGAAACTAAGGCTTCTTGGGTAAAATGCTTACCCCTTGCACTGTTAAACATATGGATGCAGCCCAGAACTGATGTAGGAATTTCTCCTTTTGAAATACTATATGGTATGCCCTATGACTTGGAATTGCCACTTGATCACCCTCAATTCTAATTAAGACTTGGAAAGAGACTTTTTTAACACCACGATGGGGAAGGCCCCTATGTTGTTTTGCTTACTACAGAAACAGTCGTCCAGACTGCAGAGAAAGGATGGACACATGCCAGCCGTGTTAAAGGACCCATCTGTGACGAGAAGTGGGAGATCGTTCCAGGAAACAAAGACCTGAAGCTCACATTGCGACGAACTCAATAGGTACCGTGGGTTAAGGTAGAGGCTCTCCCCTGAAGAACACTACTGCTGCCGAGAAGAACTAAAACCTCGTAGTTGGCTGCAACCCAACTGACGAGTGAGGCAGAGGAGTGAATAAGTGGGGAAAGAAATGGGCCTCAGCCATTCCTATCGGTATTTGGGGGTTCTCGCAGTGATTTCACCCTGCATAGCGACTCAACACCACCCCCACCAACCTTTTAAATGGACTTTAAGTCGATTCGAAGATCAACAGGTTATTGCAACCCAAATAACATCGGGGGGGCCAAGCTTTACTTCTACACTATGTCAGCTGATCTCGAGGCCCCAGTGCTGGGAATATATGGGATTTTATTTCTGCCCAAGTTCTAACCCGGGAAAGAGGTACTGTAAATGCCTGAACGTGTATTATTGTGCATACCGGGGGTGTGAAACCATTGCTACAGACTGGACACTCAGGGCTGGTCGGGATAAATTCTTACAAGTGGGATATGGGCTGCAAGGTTGTAACCAACAAACGGATCCCTGTTACAGGTGGCGAGGGCATGGTATAGGGTATACAGGAACCTTCCACAGAAATAAGGAAATTTGCAAGGTTCTATATATAAATATAACAAACTTGGACGATACTAGCTGGGTACTAGGAAAAATGTCAGATTTTACGAACACGGAACAGATAGGGGAGGACTCATACTAATAAAGAAGGAAAAACCCGAGACTTACAAGGTAGTCGGGACTAATAAAGAGTTAATAGGGGAAGGTTTGGTTGTCCAGACTGTAAAGATACCGGGGACTGCCCAACCTACTACAGTGTTTTCTAATAAGTCGACAGAGTTATCCTTTCCCACGCTGCTTCCAAGCATTGTGAATAAAGAAAGGGGTTGTACCCGAGAGTAGTATGTGGAAAGTTATAAATGCTAGTTTCCAGGTACTAAATCAAACTAATTCTGTGTCCTGGTTTCAGTTAGAACAAAATTAATTTTCTTCCTAGTAGCTGGTGGAATGCTGTGTTTTGGCTTAGGATGAGAAGAGTGCTGATAACACCCCGATGTTTTAATTGTTGCAGAGCAGTGCTTATACCAAGCCAAGGACATCTCAGCCTTTTGCTGTGTCCTGCCAACAGGCAGGCTGGGGGTGCAGTAAGAGTTGGGAGGGGACAGACCCAGGACAGGTGACCCAAACTAGCCAAAGGGGTATTCCATACCATCTGACGTCATGCTAAACAATATATGGGGGTGGCTAGCTGGGGGAGGGGGCCAGACTGCTCGGGGTTAGGCTGGGCATCGGTCAGCGGGTGGTGAGCAATTGCATTGTGCATCACTTGTTTGTACATATTATTATTACTTTCCTATTATCACCATTGTATTATTATTATTATTATTATTATTATTATTATTATTATTATTGTTATTGTTATTATTGTTATTGTTATTATTGTTATTATTGTTATTATTATTTTGTTATTATTATTTTCCTGTCTTATTAAACTGTCTTTATCTCAACTTACGGGCTTCACTTTCCATTTCTCTCCCCCGTCCCAGAGAGGGAGGGGGGAGGGTGAGCGAACGGCTGCATGGTGTTTAGCTGCCGGCTGGGTTGAACCACGACATTCTGAGATAACTGAAGGGTGCTGGCTATGTGTAAGTGTTAAGCCCCCATATTATGAAGCTATAGGAGATATGGGGAGGTCTGAATATTCAAACGAGTCAAATCCTTCCAAGTGCAGTTGGGGTCAGGAAATCGGGATAACTTTGACTCAAGTTACGGGAAAAGGTAGATGTATCGGCACAGTTCCAAGAGATAAAAATGATCTGTGCCATGCCACTGAAAAAAATGGGCCAAACACACAAATGGTTAATTCCTGCAAATAACACTAGGTGGGTATGTTCATCGTTGGGAGTCACTCCTTGCCTATCCTTAAAATTGTTTAGCACATCTCATGATTTTTGTGTACAGGTGGTCATTATACCAAGGATTCTATACCACACTGAAGAGTATATGTATACCCATCACACAGTGGCTGAATACTATCTGGTAAAGAGGGAGCCTATTACGGCCATCACCTTAGCCACTTTAATGGCCTCGGGGCTGCAGGTGCAGGACTAAATTGCGGGCAGGATTAGAAAAATGCAAAAGGGAAAATGAGGCTCGTCAGAATTGGTATGAATTCTGGTTTAATTACTCACCTTGGCTTACTACCCTGCTATTAACCATAGCGGGGCCCTTGTTGTTACTTATATTAACACTGACTTTTGGACCGTGTATATTCAATCGAGTAATTGCAATTGTGAAAAGTCGATTAGAAGCTGCTCATCTTATGCTTGTGCGTGCTAAGTATGAATCTCTTGAGCAGGAGGAGGATGACGCAGAAACTTTGATGCTCAGCAAGCAAATATTGCAAAAATTCAATGAACAAAATATGTTAGAAAAAGGAGGGATTGTGATAAATTAGTAGGGGTTTGTTCATTGTCCTTGAGAATTTAAAGAATCTACTGAGGAGATAAGGTTTCAAAACTCACGGCATTGTAACATGGGGACAAATGGGGAAGGGGAGTTGGGTAAACATCCTTGTTAAAACAAAGATTCTGTAAGATACCACCCATCCACCGCAAGACATCTTGTTTTGCCCCCACCTGAACACAAGCACAACGTGTGATCACCGGAGGAAGAATAACGACCCCCAACAACAGACTGCGCAGCCTCAGAACAAGTCTCGACAAGTCGACAAGGCGACAGGTCTCGACAAGTTGACAGGTCCCGACAAGTCGACAGGTCTTGACAGGTCAACAAGTCTCGACAAGCCAGAACTTCAATGCTATAAAACAGCAACACTGGAAAGGGGAAGTTGCATGCTGTGGTGGAGCGGAGACTCCCCGGCCGCCCAGTGCTGTTTTGCTTGTGTCTGCTTACTTGATTAATAAAATAATTTCAATAGACCAGTAAATTGTGTGGTCTACCTTATAACAAGGGGAGGCCAGGAAGCGCCTCCCAAGGCTGCTCCTGCCAACAGAGACAAGGCTGGGGCCGAGGGGAGGAGAGGGGAATGGAAGAGCAGTGGTGAGTCCCTGCCGCTGTGTGGCCTGGTTTCCGCCCAGGAGATGTGCTGGCCAGCAGGCCTTGTGAGGTCACCCAGCACCTCACAGAGCACCCCAGGGCAGCAGGGATGGCACTGGAGTGGTGGGTGGCAGAGCCCAGCCAGGGGCTGGCTGTGGGTCCCCTCTGCTGCAGCCGCCTGATGGAGCATGGCAGGAGGAGGGCTGGCAGGGCTTGTGGCTGCCGTGCTCATGGTTCCCGGTTTCTTTACATGGTTCCTAACCTGAGACTCGTCCGTCAAAGGTAAGTCTTCCTTGCAGAGGACCTTGTAAAACCCTGGGATTTGGTGAATTAATCTCATTCTGTTTTCCAAGGAGAGGACACCCTCTCTTTCCCATCTTCTGACGCTTTGCATCGTAGTCAGAACAGCTCCATACATCACAGCAGGCTTGGACTGGACTGCAGGAAGAGCAACTTGGAGGAAAAGAGCCTGGGAACAACCAGGGATGCCATATGAGCCAGCAGTGCTAAACATTGTGAGAAAAATATCAAATAATTTTCTTCAGACAGGATCTTCTGTGAAACTATTTTATTCGCGATTGCAATGGTGGGCGTCCTGTCAATCAGGAGCACATTTTAGTAAACAGTAAACAAATCATAGCCTTTTATTCCCTATTACCCGATGCTTGATCACCTTCCCTGTTCCCTCATTAGCTGAGTACTACAGGTTTGCAATCTGCTCGACGCTTCTCTATACCATATATATACAATTTTTCTTTTTTTCAACCCTTTAATTTCCCCTTTCTTATGTTTTGAGAATTTGTGATCTTTGTTTTACTGTTCTCACACTGCTCATCCTGTTTTTCTCAAGCTTCTACCTTGTTTTGTAACTGTGAGGCCTCCTACTGTCTACTCATCTACTTAACATTTCTCCTTATTATGACTACACAACTACCTTGGACTACGGAAAAACAATTCTCTACTGCAAAAACATAAATTAGTTTCTCACAACATGGATATGGTCATGTCCACATTGGGCTGCATTAGGAGGAGTGTGTCCACCCAGGCAAGGGACTTATCATCTTCCATGACACCACACTGGTGTGGCCCTAACAGGTAGAGAGCTTCCCAGTGTGGGGCTCCTATTCTGAAGGAATAGGGGGGAAAGGAGAGGTTCCAGAGGAGATGTGCCAAGACAGGGCTAGGGGTCATGTGTGTGGAGGCTGAGAGACCTGCGTTTCTTAGGCCTGGTAAAGCACAGGCTCAGGGCAGACTTGTAGGAGCTCTCGAGAGCTGGAAATCTACTTTCAGAGATGATGGCACATTTTGGGGAGGGAGAAAGAGCATGAGAAGGGAAAGGCACCATAATCTGCTGTTTTGGAGGTCCAGCATGGTGATGAGGAGAAGGAAATGCCACTCCAAGGGCAGTGCTATGGTAACTCAGAGGGAGTCTGGTTCAGCCCATGGCTTTGTGTTTCAAGTCAAAGGCAGTGAGGACTAGGACTCCCTAGTATGGGTGGGGAGATGCTGTGGTGGGGAAGCAGGTTGGATGTCTCCAGGCTGAAGGGGAAAGGTTTCAGGCATGGTACAGGATAGGACAACCTGTGGGGAGATGTCCAAGGGCACTGACAGGGCTGGAAGGCCCTGACACAGCAGAAGTCTTAATCCCCTTTGGCTATGGCTGTTGTCTATGCCACTAGGGCCTATGAGATGACACATTGTGCTCCTGACACTAGAAGCATGTAGCCTCCTTGCAGCCCTGTGCAGTGGTGGTGTACTGTTGTCCTTTAGTTGCCATCACACACCCCATATCCCACTGCCCCTTGAAGAGCAGTGTGAGGGGCAAAAGCTCTCTTCCTTGGGGCTTGATGTCAGGCCTTGGTGTTTGCTTTGATAAAACACATCAAGGTTTCCTCAGCATCAGGGCCACCTTTACTTTGCCTTTGCCTGCCTGTCATCACTGCCTCCCATCTTCTTCACTAACAAGTCCATAGGGGAGCTGTGGTGGTAATGGGCCCCAGTGGGATCCATTAACACTACAGGAAATTTCAGCATTTCTTCTGGCTTCTTCTTGATAGCCTGTGTTATTTCCTCTCAGCATCAGAGGCCCATGGACTCAGCACCAAATACACCCTGGGCCTCATTATAATGCAGAGAGCCCTCCTGTGCCCTCTTTCTGCCCAGCAGTTCTTTCAAGGCTTCAGGGCTTGTACATCTAATTGGGGAGATTTCAGGTGGATAGCGAATGAGGCAGATTTCAATGAACAATTGATAATAAGGGAGTTTTCTCTTCAAGTTGGATTCTGTATTGATTTATTTCAATTCCCTGCCCTCTCCCATTGCTATTGATCCAGTGGGTCTCCTAAGGAGGTCTGGAAAGGACTTAGAACTGCTTAGAAAAGCAGTCCTTTGAGGCCAGGCACTCTGTGGTCAACCTTGCTCATCACTTCCCCTGCCCCACGTTTTCTTTCAGGAGCCACCTGGGACTTGCAGCATTTCTCCCATCAGACTTCTCCACTCAGGTCTGAAGCTTGTTACAGCTCCTTTGCATCAACTCCCATCCCTTTTCCCCACAGAACTGTCTGCACACAGGCACTGAGAGCAATGGAGAGGGACAGGCTTCCCATGGAGAGCAATGTATCACTGTTTTAGAACTTTGCCTTTGTCTTTTTCATTTTGTTGCTTTGTTTTGTTTTCATTTTTATTGACATTTTCCTAAACATTTCTAGTAATGTTAGGCCAACAACATTAAATAAGATTATTCTGTGTCTCGTACGAAGCCCCATGCCCCTTAAAAACCTTATCTGCCCAGGAATGTTCATGACAATTCACAGTCTTTGCACAAAGTGAATCACACTGAAATGTTGAACTTTCTGCAGAGATGGAGGAAAGCAGGGCCATGAACATCCATGCAATGTTCATTTTTCCAGGTGAAAAGTCCAGGAGATGTGGAAATGTGGCAAAAGTAGAACACTTGCTCAGTTTTATGGCCAGGACAGAGTATGCATTTCCCTTCAGGTAGGAAAGAAAGTGAAAAAAGCAATCTACAAGAGAAGCAGAATGAAGAGGGAGAGAATTAACACCCCAGAAAATTTCAGATTTCTTCTCACACCTCAGAGCAAATCCAGACAATGGACTTTCAGGTGCTTACAACTGGAAGACAGGAGCTGGAGGTGTAATGCAGAGGTGGCTGAGGCAGTGCCTGCCAGGCTTCAATTACAGACAAGGGAGAAGAGAAGGAGTTCACCTGCCTGGCTTTAGATGATCCCCTACAGCACAAGAAGATTCAGTCCCCACAGCATCTCCTCTGTCGGCACCAGAAATAGGGCCTGAGGTCAAAGGACCATAAGACATGTTAGCAGGGACCTCAGGAGGCCTGCAGCCCAAGCTGTCACAAGCATGGTCAGAACAGGCTGTTCAAGGCCTGATTCTGCTGCATTTTGCAAAACCAGCGAAGACAGAGACTGCACAGCCTCTGGGTGATACCCGGCTGAGCTCATGGTGAGAAGGCTTTTTGCCTTCTCTCCAGCCTGAAGCTCTCCTCTTTCACCTTCACAGCTGTTGTCTTTTGTTCTCCCACCCTGAACCCAGCTGAAGATCCTGGCTCCACATCCTCCACAACCCCCCCAGAGATACAGCCAGAGGAGGTCCCCTTCGTCCTGCCCTTCTCCAGGCTGAACAAGCCCAGCACCTTCAGCCTCTCCTCACAGGCAGAGTGCTCCAGAGCATCTTGGGGGCCTTGTGCTAAACCCTCTGCAGCTTGCTGACATCCCTCCTGATCTAGGGACCTGAAATCTGGATGCCATCTTCCGGACCATCCCTTCCCTGCATCCCTTGGCCATTCCCAGCTCACACAGCCCAGGATGCTGCTGGCTGTCCTTGCGTGTTCTAATTCCTTTGTTATTATGCTCCCTTCCTTTTCTGTCCCCTTCAACTGTTTTTACCTCAACCCACATTTTTTTCTTCCATTTTCTGATTCTCTCCCATATCCCTGAGCACAGAGAAGAGGGAGATTTTTGGCAAAGACTAAAGCAAAAAGAAGGCACTGAGTCCCTCAGCTCCATCTGCGCCCGCTGCTATGAAATGACCTCTTTGGCACAGAGGAGATGTTGGCCTCCCATGACTGGTGTGTTGGGATAGAAGGACATGGGCTGTTTAGGAAGGACAGGCTGGGGACACGAGGAAGGGGCATCGCCCTCCCTGTCAAGGAGCAGCTGGAGTGCCTGGAGCTCTGCCTGGGGATGGATGTGCCTTAGAGAGGTTCTTGGGTGCCCCTGTATTACTTCTATACCCCAGGGAGGTTCCTAGTGATCCGGAGAAAACCTTGGATGCTCTGTGGAGATGTATTGGGTTTCCAGAGACATGTCTGTGTACCCCAGGGACGTATTCGTGAACCATTGGGAGGGGCTGGAGGTCCCCATGGGGGATCTCGGCTATCCTTTGAGGTGCTTATGTATCCTGGGGAGATGCTTCTGAGTTCCATGTCAAGGCTTTTGTGTCCAGGGCAATCTTTGTTTGTACCTAGAGGTGCTTGTGTGCCCTGGGGAGATGTTACAATGCTCAAAGGAGATGCCTGGGTGCCCCAGGGGCATGTCTGGTTGCTCCAGGGACATCCCTGGATGACCCAGTGAGTGCTTGGTTGCTCCAAATAGATGCTTGGATGTTCTCAGAATGTACTTGGGTGCCTCTGGGAGATGCTTTTGTGATCTGGGAATTATTTGGGTGCCCAAAGTAGTTCTTGTGTGCCCTGGGACATGTTTGTCTTCAATGGAAGGAGCCCAGAAGTGCATGGATGGTCTGGGGTGGTGCTTGGGTGCTCCAGAGAGATGCTCGTGTGCTCCAGGAAGGTTGCTTGGATCAAGCAAGGAGATGCTAGTATGCCCTGGAAAAATGCTTGGGGATTCCAGGGAGATCCTTGGGTCCTCCAGGAAGGTGCTTGTGTTCCCCAGGGAGATGCTTGTGTGGTTTCTCCAAGGAGGTGCTTCGTTGCTGTGTGGAGATACTTGGGTCCTGCAAGGATTTTCTTGTGTGCCCCATGAAGATGTTTGGGTGCCCACGGTTGATGCTACTCTTCCACAGTAGCAGAGCTTGGGTCTTCCAAGAAGATATTAGATAGAACTATGGAGATGCTTGGGTGCTTGAAGGATATTCTTATCTCAGGTAGATTCTTGAATACTCTAGGTAGGTGCTTAATGTCTCCAAGGAATTGTTTGGGAGCCCTGTCATGATGACTTCAGGAGGTGGGGAGGTGTTTGGGTTCCCTAGCTTGAATCTTGCATGTCAAGGGATGTGCTATGGGGCACGAGGGGATTGTTTGGAAGCCTCAGAAGGTTTGGGTGCACCACAAAGTTCCCTGTGTTCTCCAGGAAGATGCTTCTGTGCTGTTAGGAAAGGCTTGTGTCATCCAAGAAGTGTTTTTTTTTTTTTTGTTTGTTTTTTTGTTTTTTTGTGTTTTTGTTTTTTTTTGTTTTGTTTTGTTTTGTTTTTGGGTGGGGGGATATGCTTGGGAACTCAAAAGGGGTGCCCTGTGGAGATTTTGAGTGCCTCAGGAGGTTTCCCCAGGCAAATGTTTGTGTGCCCAGCAGAGATGCCTGGCTTCTCACAACATATACCTGGTTGCCAAAGGGAGATGCTTGGGTGTCAAAGAAAGATGTCAATATGTTCTGGAGATACTTGAGTTCCCTTGGAAATGCCTCAGTACCTAGGTGAGATGACTGTGGGATATAGAGAGTTGCTGGAGCTTGGAGCAAGCAAGCGCCTCCATGGGGCACAAAAGCATCACTCGTGCTCCTCAGTATCTCCATAGGGCATGCATGAACATTCTTGGAGCTCCCAAGCACCTCCCTACAGCCATCGAGCACCTCCAAGGAGAATACACACATGGCTCTGGGATGCCCAGGATTTCCCAGTGTCACCCACAAACCTCTATGGACTCCTGAAGCCCCTCAGCCTGGCACACCACACGTCTCTGGGGCACTCAGTCATCTGACATCCAAGTCCAGAGAAGGGCGATGAAGCTGGTGAGGGGCCTGAAGAACAAGTCCTACGAGGAGTGGCTGAGGGAGCTGGGCTTGTTCAGCCTGGAGAAAAGGAGGTTCAGGGGCGACCTTATCGCTCTCTACAGGTACCTTAAAGGAGGCTGTAGTGAGGTGGGGGTTGGTCTGTTCTCCCACGTGCCTGGTGACAGGACGAGGGGGAATGGGCTTAAGTTGCGCCATGGGAGTTTTAGGTTGGATGTTAGGAAGAACTTCTTTACCGAAAGGGTTGTTAGACATTGGAACAGGCTGCCCAGGGAAGTGGTGGAGTCACCATCCCTGGAAGTCTTTAAAAGACGTTTAGATGTAGAGCTTAGGGATATGTTTTAGTGGGGACTGTTAGTGTTAGGTCAGAGGTTGGACTCGATGATCTTGAGGTCTCTTCCAACCTAGAAATTCTGTGATTCTGTGATCTCTTTAGAGTACCCAAGCTTATCCAAAGGGTAGACAAGCATCTTCATGGAGGAGCCAAGGACCTCCTTGGGGTAGCCAGGCATTTCCACAGGGTACCCAATCATCTTCCCAAGGGAAACAAAGCACCTCTCTTGAGGCACCAAGCATCTCTGAACAACACTAAAACTGGAGCAATCAAATATCTCCCCAGGACAAAGAAGCATCTCCATCAGGTACCCAAGCACCTTCCCAGGGCATCCAAGCACCTTCCTGGAACACTCAAGTAACTTCATGGGACACATAAAGTGTCCCTAGGGGAATCCTAGAATCTCCTGTGTAGTCCCCAGCAAGTTTCTGGACCTTGCCAAGGACCAATCCAAGGCACCTTGCGTTTCCCTGAAGGCTCCAGGCACCTCCCTGGAGCAGCCAAGCATCACTGCAGGGCACATTAGCACAACTATTTTAAGGTCTCAAACATTTCCCAGGAGAAGAAAAGCATTTCCAAGGGCAATAGGGATCTCCTCTGGGCACATAAGCATATGCCTGGGCACATCAACACCTCTCTGGAGCACCCAGGATTCTGCCCTGGTCAGTCCCAAAGTTCTCCCCAAGTCACCCAAGAATCTCCCTTTGGCACAAATCACCTCCCTGGAACACCCAAGCACCTCAATGGAGTACCCACAGTTTCCCCACCGCACTCCAGTATTGGACTGGAGAAACCAACATCACCACAGGGAACCCAAACATATCCTGATACACTCAAGCATCACCATAAGGTAAATTAAGCACCTCCTGGGGCAGACATGCAGAGACTCTTGTGTACACACGGAAGAGTTTTGATCCTGGTTAATGCGTTGATCTGCAATGAGGATTTTGGATGATCCAGGGAGGTGCTTGTGTTCCTTTGTTAGATGCTTGGCTCCAGGGAGATGCTGGAGTGCTATGGGGAGATGCTGGGTTCCTGCAGCTTGGTATTTGTGTCCCCTGGGGAGATGTCTGGGTGCCCATGGGAACATATGTAAATGATGGTTGCAGATGCTTGTGCACCCTGTGGAAACTGTTATGTTCTAAGAGAGGTGCTTACCATCTCCAGTGAGATGTTTGTGTGCCCCAGGTGGTGTTTTGGATTCTGGGGAGATGCTTGGGTTCTCCTCTCAGATGTAGAAGTGCAGTGGGGAGATTCTTGGATACTCCAGTGAGGTGCTTGAGTGTTCCAGGGAGGTGCTTCTGTGCTGCAGGAAGATGCTTGGGTGACCTGGGGAGAATTTGGATGCTCCATAGAGGTGTTTGTGTGTCTCAGGGATATGTTTATGTGCTCTGGGGAGAAGCTGGTTTGGCTAGAGAATATTCTTGGGCTCACTAGGAAGATGCTTTTTTCCTCTGGGAGGATACTTGGAAGCCCCAGGAGGAGGTTGGGTACTGCAGAGAGCATTTTGTGTGCTCCAGGGAGATGCAGGAGTGCTCCAAGTGTGCTGTTGAGTCCCTTAGAGAGCTGCTTGGTTGCCCTTGTGAGATACTTGGCTGACCCTGGATGAAGTTGTGACTCAAAAACAGGTGATTGCAGTCCCCAGCAAGGTGCTTGGTGCCTCTCTGGGTGCATGGGTGCCATGGGGAAATGCTTACAGACCCCAAGAAGCTCCTTGGATGCTCCAGGAAGGTGCTTGGATTCTCCAGGGAGATGCTTGCATACCTAGGGAGATGTTTGGCTGACCCAGGGCGATATATAGTTTCTCCAGAGAGGTGCTTCATTGCAGGAGGGAGATTCCTGGGTGCTTGAAAGATGTTCATGAGTGACCTATGCAGATGTTGGGCACCCATAGGTGATGCTACTGTTCCCCAGATAAGTGCTTGGGTCTTCCAAGGCAGTGCTTGGTCCTCTATTTAGGTACCTGAGTTCTTTAAAATAATGACTGTATGCCTTTGGGTGATGTCTCAGTGTATTACCCGTAGACATGCTTGTGTATCCAAGGGAGGTGCTTGGGTATACCAAGGAGATGCCTGGGTTACACAGGAAGATCTCTGTGTTCCCTGAGAGATGTACTCAGTGGGTACACAGCCGAGATGCCAATGTGACTCAGGAAGATGGATGGAATCTCAAAGGATCTCCTTGGTTGCCTCAGGAAGATTCCAGGGTGCTCCAGGGAGGTTCTTGGTATTGTGGGAAGAGCATGGTGTGCCCAGGGAAATCCTTGTCTCCTCCAAGGTTCTGCAGGGCTGATCCAGGGAGTATGTCCTGAGGAAATGTGGAGCTCTAGTGGAATGCTTGAGTTCCTGTGAATTATGCTTGGGAGATCCTTTGGTGGTTCAAAATGATGCTGGGGTTCCCAGGAGGTATTTAAGGGTGCCCCATGGACATGCACCCAAGATTCTCCGTGGAGAAGCAAGGCATTGCCCTGGTTCATGCCAACATCTCCCTTAGGCACAAAAGCACATCCCAAGAGTACCCAGGCTTCTCCAAACACCACACAGGCATTTCCCCAGATTGGGTGCTCAGCCTGTGGCAACCAAACATCTCCCCAGACCACCAATCTGTCTTACTAGGGGTATCCAAGGACCTCCCGAAAGCACACATCTCTACCTAGAAGCATTCAGGCACCTCCCTGGAGAAGCCAAGCACCTTCCTGGGGAAAGCAACCATCTCTCCTGGGAATACATGCATTTTCCTGGAGTACCCTCAGTACCCAAGCATCTCCCCACACAAGCACCTCTTCATATCACCTGAGCTTTTCCCCAGGGCACACAGACTTTGTGTTTGAGTGGACAAGCACCTCCCCATGACACGTAAGCACTGCCTTCTACCTCTAAGATATCATCCAGGGACATTACAGCGCCTTCCAGGAGATCCCAGCATCACCCTGAGCATCCAAGGTTCAGGCTGAGTCACACAGGCATCTTGCTGGAGCACCCAAGCCTCATTGCAGGGCAACCAAGCATCACACAACAGCTAAGAAGCATGTCCCCAGGAACACAGATGAATCCCTGAGGGATCCAAGCATCACCCCCGAGAGCACAAGCGTCTTCCTGGAGGACCCACACATCTCTCCACAGCACTCAGGCATCCCACTGCAGCATTATTGAAACATCTCCCCAGTAAGATATTTCAATATCTTGGAACCCAATATCTTGGGTTCCCAGGGAACTCAAGCATGTCCCAAGATACTCTGATGTCTCTCCAGAGCTCCCAGGCAAGTTCTTTCAGCATCTCAATGGTTCAAAAAGCACCTCCCTGAAGCATGCCAAGACCTCTCTGGATTAGCCTAACTTCCCTCTGGGGCACCAGGTAGATCCCCAGGATACCTAAGCATCACCTTGTATCACCCATCACATCCTTTGTACAAACAAGCACCTCCCTGTTCTGCATATGTTATTTGCTGGGACAGCCATACTTGTCCCCAGAGCAGCCAAACACCTTCCTGAGAAACCAAAAACTCTACCTGAGGCAACCAACTATCTCAACAAGCCTCCAAGGCATTTCCTGGAGCATGCAAGCATTTCTGTGCAGCACTCAAGCATATCCTCAGGGCACCCAAACACCTCACTGGAAAACCTAAGCCTCTCCTTTGTATTACCGAAAAATCTCCCTAGGGAATACAAGCACCTCCCTGAAACACATAAGCACCTTTCTGCAGCACCCAAGAGTCTCTCTGGGGCAGCCAAGCATATATTTACAGAACCCAAGCATCATTCTTTGTCCCCATCTTTTCTCCTTGAGCAAACGAAGGGGCACCAAAGGATCACCTGGGGGCACCCAAGTATCTCCATGGGGCACCCAAGATCATCCGAGGAAGACCCAAGCATCTCCACATAGCAGCCATGCACCTCCCTGGAGAAAGCACATGTCTCACTGGGGTACATAAGTGTTGTCTTGGAGCTCCAAAATGTCTCCCCACAGTGTTCAGGCATGTCATTGGAGCAACCAAGCAGCTTCCTGCATCCCCAAGCATCTCAGCAGGACACTCAAGAACCTCCCTGTATCCGATAGCCATCTTGTCCAGGTAGCCAGGCATCTCCCAGAGCACTCCAGCATCTGCACAAGGCAATGGGAGGTGCTTGTGTGCCATGAGAAGACTCTGGTGTGTCCAGGGAGATTCTTGTCTCCTCCAAGGCTCTGTAGGGCTGATCCAGGGAGGTGCTTCTGTGCCCCAAGGCCATATTTGGTTCCTCTGGAACCAAATTGTTTCCTCTGTCCTAAGGTATCCCTCTGGAATACTTGCTTGTTCCAGAGGGATACCTTAGGACAGCCAGAAACTAAGCAGACTTGGGGAGATGTCTGTGTGCCTCAGGAGTATTTGTTTTGTTTTGGTTTTTCTCTTTCCCCTCCCTTTTCCCCTTTCCTTTTTTTTTTTTCTCTTTAGTTAAATTGTTTAATTAATAATAATCTTTAATTAATAATAATAATATTTCTTTAATAATTATTTTTTCTGTTTATTTAATTATCCTTATCTCAACCCATAAGTTGTTCTTTCCTTTACTCCTTCCCCTCCTCTTCTAAGGAGGGGTAGTGAGAGAGCGGGTGTGGTGTTCAGCTGCTTAGCTGCTTAGCACAGTGAAACCACCACAGCCATCATAACGAGAGATAACAAAGAAGGTCAAGAGTGTTGACCCAAGTGCCCAATAACAATCCATACAGACCCGAGCTGCAGCTGGTGTCTGCAGATTATTAACAATGACCACAAAACGGAGAATAAACCTCGTACCTATAATGTACGACATTTTCCATTATATGAAGAACACAAAGGTAATTTCTTGATTTTGAAACACATCAAGGTATCACTTTCCTCAAGACATCCTTGAGCTCCTGGTTCCTCATGCTGTAGATGATGGGGTTCACTATTGGAGGCACCACAGAGTACAGAAATGACACCACCAGGTCCAGGGATGAGTGAAAGACAGAGGGGGGCCTCAGGTGTGCAAACACAACAGTGCTGAGAAACAGGGAGACCACAGCAAGGTGAGGGAGGCATGTATATAAGGCTTTGTGCCAGCCCTGCTCAGAGGGCATCTTCAGCACAGCCCTGAGTATCTGCACATAGGACACCACAATGAAAACAAAACAACCAAAGGCTAAACAGGCACTAAATACCAGAAGCTGACCTTCCCTAAGGCAGGCATGTGAGCAGGAGAGCTTGAGGATCTGAGGGATCTCACAGAAGAACTGGTCCACAGCATTGCCTTGGCAGAGGGGCAGGGAAAATGTAGTGGCCGTGTGCAGGACAGCATAGAGAAAGCCACTGCCCCAGGCAGCTGCTGCCATCTGGGCACAAGCTCTGTTGCCCAGGAGGCTCCTGTAGTGCAGGGGCTTGCAGATGGCAACATAGCGGTCGTAGGCCATGACAGTGAGAAGGGAATATTCTCCCCCAAGCAAGAAGACTAAAAAGAAGACCTGTGCAGCACACCCTTGGTAGGAGATGGCCCTGGTGTCCCAGAGGGCATTGGACATGGCTTTGGGGAGAGTGGTGGAGATGGATCCCAGGTCGAGGAGGGCGAGGTTGAGGAGGAAGAAGTACATGGGGGTGTGGAGGCGGTGGTCGCAGGCTATGGCAGTAAGAATGAGGCCATTGCCCAGGAGGGCAGCAAGGTAGATGCCCAGGAAGAGAGCGAAGTGCAGCAGCTGCAGCTCGCGCGTGTCTGCGAATGCCAGCAGGAGGAACTCACTCACAGAGCTGCTGTTGGGCATCTGCTGGTTCTGGGCACAAGATCCTGCACAAGAATGAAAATAAGCATTAATAAATAAGAAGACTTATCAGAGAAAAAATTATTTGTAACTTAACACTTCCCAACTCCCCCCACCACAAAAATGCTTGTCCCCTTTCAGGAAGGTGTTTGGCAGGTCCCTTTCATGAGTTCTGATTGGTTATGCCTGTTGGTCTCTCTGGGTGACTGGGACTCTGCTGTGGGTAAATGCAGGAGTCAGTGCTGCCCTACAGCAAGAGGTAAAGAGGAACACGGAGTAATCTCGAAACACGAAGAACTTTTCCATATTCTCTCTCCCAATTCACCTAAATGAAGACCAAGGTTTTTGGGATTTATTTTTGTATTTTTTGTCTCGCTGCCCATCCAAATCCTGAGGACTTTTTCCAAACATAAATCCTGTGTGTTTCTGCTGCTCTCCAGGTGAAACCCTACGGATCCTCAGAGGCAAAGGGACTGTCCCTTCAATGCAGAGTGCCCCTCAGAGACTACAGCCAGTCTTTCTATCACAGCTGGCCACAGCTGCCCTGTGCTGGCATCCTTTAGAGCTGCAGTACAATTGAACTCAGATGTTCACAGAGTCATAGGATCATAGAATATCCTGACTCGCAAGGGACCCACAAGGATCATCAAATCTCACCCCTGAGTCTGTACAGGAACTCCCCCAAATTGGTCTATATGCCTGAGGGGGTTTTCCGGACGATTCTTGAACTCTGTCATCCTCAGTGCTGTGACCACTTCCTTGCAGAGCCTGTTCAACTTTCTGCAAAACCAGGACACTGCAGAGAGCAGAAGAATCCAGGTTCAAAGTGAACATCTCCAAACCCCTCACCCTGTCCCCATACTCCCCTCCCCCAAGCACACCGAGGGCTCACTCCATGGGCATGTGAAACCCCCATCCCCAGCAAGCCTGGAAACAAGAACAGCAGCAGCACGGACAGGTGAAGAAGCCAGCAGGAATGCCAGCTTGCTGCTGCCTTGGGATACAAGGCAAAGGAGAGACAGACGGACACTCAGCAGACCCTCCTGTGCTGCAGGTCTGCCTGCAGAGGAGGCAGCTCTGCTGCTGGGGACACTGGGAGCTTGAGGACAGAGGCTCAATTGGTGGGAGAGGACAGCAGGGGGTGTCCCAGGGAATGCGCCTGCCCTGCAGAAGATGGCAGGGAGGTGCCTGAGCCCTCCTTCACACAGCATTTCTGGCAGCAGCTCCCTCTCCCTGCCTGCCCATGTCCCTGCTGCCTGTCCATGTCCCTGCTGGGAGCTGTTTCTGTGTTGCCACCTCTCTTCCCTGTCCATGCTCAAAGACTCCATCCCACAAGTTGTGTTCTCAGCTCTCCCCTGTCCATGGGCACTGTCCATGGGCATCACAAGGTATACAGCTCCTAAAGATCAGTTACAGTAAGCCCTGAGGAGACAACAAAGATGATGATGCAGTCTTCCAGATGAGGTGGCTGAAGGGACTTCAAGTTCATTGCTGGCATATTGAACACTCAATGCAGTCAGTACTCTAGGATTCTCTGTCTCCCATACCATCCTGAAAATCCATTGCAATGAAACCTGCCTCCCCTCCACTTCAGGAATCTGAAAGCACAGAACCGAAAAATGCCTGCCCCTTCATATAAATCAAGCCTCAATCTTCTTGTTGAAATGCCTCCTCATAAATGTCCTTCTCTAAAGCATTTTCTACTCCACATTACAGGTCCAGAAAGACCCATGCTGACAGATGCTATCAGGCATTGGATGTGGCAGCTGTACAAAACCCCTTTGGCAAATGCATCTGCATTGCCTTGCTGCCAGAGACTCACAGTGGCAAGAGTCTGCAGATCTGTCCTGCCACATGCTGCCCTCTGTTGTTGCGCTCCTCACTGCCTCCAAGCCCTCTCTCCTTCTCTTGTCTCCCCATGCCACCTTCAGTCAGAGCCCCTGGTGCTGCTGCGCTGTGCAGAAGAGCTGCTCCTGGGCAGAGCTGTCTCTCTGCAGCACTGCCCGCTTGCCAGGAGCTCCCCTGGGGTCCAGGAGCCTGGCCCAGCTTAGCAGCACAGCACCTAACCATGGCATCGCTTGCTCTGTGTCATTGGGCTCCCTCGAGGTGTCCCCAAGGCCTGAGGGCTGACAGCTCCCAAAGGCAGCAGGGTCTCTCCTGGGGTGTGGTGTTTGAAGCAGGCTTCAGCATCAGCAAGAAGTCATCAGCAACCGCTTCTCTCTGTAGATGTCAGAGGCTGATTTAAGAAGTGTGATTTGTGCTGTTGGACTGTGGTTGTCTGACATGAATACAAATGATTGCTTCCCTTAACCCCTATTACATCCCCCCTGCGTTGCAGGACCTGTGCTATAGTGTCCATGGTCAGGTCTACCCCTCGATCATGAGCCCATCTGTATGTTGCATCTCTACCTTGATGACCTGAGGTGTCATAGGCCCATCGGGCTATAAATAATTCACCTTTATGTTGCCAGTCCAGGTCCACCTGAGCCACTTCAATCTTAGCAGCCTCATCCACTTGCTGGTTGTTTTGATGTTCTTAAGTAGCCTGATTCTTGGGCACATGAGCATCTACGTAGCATAACTTTACAACCAGGTTCTTCACCCGAGCAGCAACATCTTGCCACAATGCAGCAGCCCAGAAGGGTTTGCCCCTACACTGCCAGTTGTTTTGCTTCCATTGTTGTAACCACCCCCACAGGGCATTTGCTACCATCCATGAATCAGTGTAGAGATAGAGAACTGCCAATTTTCTCATTCAGCAATGTCTAAAGCCAGCTGAATGGCCTTCAATTCTGCAAACTGACTCAACTCACCTTCTCCCTCAGCAACTTCTGCAACTCATCGTGTAGCACTCCATACAGCAACCTTCCATCTCTGATGCTTTCCCACAGTATGACAGGACCCATCAGTGAGCAGGGCATATTTCTTCTCATTCTCTGGTAGCTTGTTGTACAGTGGGGCTTCTTCAGCACGACCCACCTCCTCCTCTGATGATATCCCAAAATATTTGCCTTCTGGCCAGTCCATAATCACTTCCAAGATTCCTGGGTGACTGGGGTTTCCAAGTCAAGCCTGCTGAGTAACCAGTACAGCCTACTTACTCCATGTAGCATCAGTTGCATGATGTGTAGAGGGGACCCTTCCTTTGAACATCCAGCCTAGTACTGGCAGTCGGGGTGCTAGGAGGAGCTGCATTTCAGTACTGACCACCTCCGAAGGAGACTGAACTCCTTAATATGCTGCCAATATCTCCTTTTTCAGTTGGAGTGTAGCAGGCCTCAGATCCTCTGTATCCCCGACTTTAAAACCCCAGAGGCCGACCACGAGTTTCCCCAGGTTCTTTCTGCCAGAGGTTCCAGGTTGGGCCATCCTCCCCGGCTGCAGTGTAGAGCACATTCTTATATCTGGTCCTGTTTGGACTGGCACAAGGGCTACTGCATGAACTATTTTCTGCTTAATTTGTTCAAAGGCTTGATGTTGCTCAGGGCCCCATTCAAACTCATTCGTCTTACGGGTTACTTGGTAGAGCGGGTTTACAATCAGACTGTAATTTGGTATATGTATTCTCCAAACCACCATGACCCCTAGGAAAGTTTGTGTTTCTTTTTTTCTAGTTGGTGGACACATAGCTGTTATTTTGTTGATCGCGTCCATTGGGATTTGATGACGTCCATCCTGCCATTTTTTTCCTAAAAACTGGATCTCTCGTGCAGGTCCCTTGACTTTATATTGTTTTATGGCAAAACCAGCCTTCAGAAAGATTTGGACTATTTTCTTCCCTTTCTCGAAAACATCCTCTGCTGTTTCACCCCATCCTCATCTTCTTCCTCCTGAATCCCTGATGGCCCAGCATCATCATGAATACACTACTCTAATGCCAGACCTCAAAGCATCCCTTAAAGCCAAAACTCAACCCATAGCCTCTTTCCATTATGCTTAATCTCTTGCTTACCTTGATCCCTGCAATTAATACTAGCATTGAAATGCTCTGTTTAACCCTAGAGAACTTCTTAACAGACCTAAACAAAACACTAAACCACAAATCTTGCCCATACCCTAATCACAGATGTAACACCTTAAACAGAACACCAAACACTTCCACTAAATTTTCCTTAATATGTAACTCAGAAAGGTGAGCCCTAGTCCCTAATCCCATACAAGAATAACTAACACTCAAAGCTCCTGTTCCTGTGCATTAATCTCATCTTCAACCCCTCTCCTAAACCTTAACTTCAGGTGTTTGGCACCTTGGGGCAGGGCAGGAATCGTGGGGTTGCTCTGCAGTCACAAGACATTCAAAGATGAACGTGAGGGGCCATGGATCTGATCAGCCTGTGGTCCACAAGGAGGAGATGGGTGGGAATGCTCTGATGAGCTCAGCTCTGCCTCAGGATCTCCTGCACCAGCAGAGGAATGTGACTGTGGCAGTGACTCTGAGGGCACTTCTGTCTCTGCAGTTGATAGGGCAGCAGCAGTAATGTGTCACAGAAAGGGACTGTGAGGTCTGAAGGTCACCCTTGACCTGGGATCAGTACTTTTTGGCTGACATCTGGCAGTGGCCCTGGTAGGCCAGCAGAAGGCACCTGGTTGGCCTACTGACTGTGGGATCCCCTCTGCCTACATACTCAGGAGGACCCAGAAAGAAAGAAGGCTTGCATATGGGTTGTCCTGTCCCTTCGTCTTGAGTACATGACTGGGGAGCAGGAGGCACAAGGCTTGGCTGTGTCTAGCCAAGAAGCTGCAAGGCCAGCAGCAGGCCCATGGCTTGGAAGATGCTGGGAGAGGTGACTCGTGTCTGTTTGGCTAACAGGCCACAAGGAGCCAGATGTGTTGGGATGCCTACTTTAGGAGTGGATTCCACCCTGATGGAGCTTACTTTGGTAGTAGGCAAGAGCGGGAGAGAGAAAACTGCCAGAAAGTGCACCTTGGAATGTTTGCATTGGCCGCAAGGAGGAAGAAATGTCAAAGGGTCATGCTCTGGTGCCAGAGGTCACCCAAAGAGCATCTGTGATCAGACCATGGCTTTGTGTTTCAAGGAGAGTTGATGGGGATTGATGAGACATCGATGAAATGATGGAAACACCAGCAAGGTGGTGAACAGAGACCACAGAATCACAGAATCACAGAATTTCTAGGTTGGAAGAGACCTCAAGATCATTGAGTCCAACCTCTGACCTAACACTAACATTAACAGTCCCCACTAAACCATATCCCTAAGCTCTACATCTAAATGTCTTTTAAAGACTTCCAGGGATGGTGACTCCACCACTTCCCTGGGCAGCCTGGGCAGCGATGGGCCCAAAACTGGACACAGTACTCGAGGTGCGGCCTCACCAGAGCCGAGTACAGGGGGACAATCACCTCCCTAGCCCTGCTGGTCACACTGTTTCTGATACAAGCCAGTATGCCGTTGGCCTTCTTGGCCACCTGAGCACACTGCTGGCTCATATTCAGCCGACTGTCCACCATCACTCCCAGGTCCTTCTCTGCCTGGCAGCTCTCCAACCACTCCTCTCCCAGCCTGTAGCTCTGCTTGGGGTTATTGCATCCCAGGTGGAGGACCCGGCACTTGGCCTTGTTAAACTTCATGCAGTTGACCTCAGCCCATTGGTGCAGCCTATCCAGATCCTCCTGCAGAGCCTTCCTACCCTCGAGCAGATCGACACATGCACCTAGCTTGGTGTCATCTGCAAACTTACTGAAGGTGCACTCAATGCCCTCATCCAGATCATCGATTAAGATATTAAAGAGGACTGGCCCCAGCACCGAGCCCTGGGGAACGCCACTAGTGACCGGCCTCCAACTGGACTTGACTCTATTTACCACGACTCTTTGGGCCCGGCTATCCAGCCAGTTTCTAACCCAACGAAGCGTGCGCCAGTCCAAGCCAAGAGCAGCCAGTTTCTTGAGGAGAATGCTGTGTGAAACGGTGTCAAAAGCCTTGCTGAAGTCAAGGTAGACCACATCCACAGCCTTTCCCTCATCCACCCAGCGCATCACTTTGTCATAGAAGGAGATCAGGTTTGTCAAGCAGGACCTGCCTTTCATAAACCCATGCTGACTGGGCCTGATTGCCTGCTTGCCCTGCAAGTGCTGCGTGATGACTCTCAAGAGGATCTGCTCCATGAGCTTCCCTGGTACTGAGGTCAAACTGACAGGCCTGTAGTTTCCCGGGTCTGCCCTCCGGCCCTTCTTGTAAATGGGCATAATGTTTGCTAGCCACCAGTCAACTGGGACCTTCCCCGATAGCCAGGTGTCCTGGTTTCAGTTAGAACAAAATTAATTTTCTTCCTAGTAGCTGGTGGAATGCTGTGTTTTGGCTTAGGATGAGAAGAGTGCTGATAACACCCCGATGCTTTAATTGTTGCAGAGCAGTGCTTATACCAAGCCAAGGACATCTCAGCCTTTTGCTGTGTCCTGCCAACAGGCAGGCTGGGGGTGCAGTAAGAGCTGGGAGGGGACAGACCCAGGACAGGTGACCCAAACTAGCCAAAGGGGTATTCCATACCATCTGACGTCATGCTAAACAATATATAGGGGTGGCTAGCTGGGGGAGGGGGCCAGACTGCTCGGGGTTAGGCTGGGCATCGGTCAGTGGGTGGTGAGCAATTGCATTGTGCATCACTTGTTTGTACATATTATTATTACTTTCCTATTATCACCATTGTATTATTATTATTATTATTGTTATTATTATTTTGTTATTATTATTTTCCTGTCTTATTAAACTGTCTTTATCTCAACTTACGGGCTTCACTTTCCATTTCTCTCCCCCGTCCCAGAGAGGGAGGGGGGAGGGTGAGCGAACGGCTGCATGGTGTTTAGCTGCCGGCCGGGTTAAACCACGACAGTCTTTTTGGCGCCCAACGTGGGGCCCGAAAGGTTGAGATAATGGCAGATCTGACCAGAGTGTGTTAAACTAAAATTGGTGTAAGGATTAGACCTGCTTAATAGTCGCTTGTCATAATGCTGATTGCTTTAATCTCAACTCTGCTGCGCCTGTTTTCCAAATTGAGTATTATAGTACATTATTTTCCGTATTTGCTCTCTGTCATGTTGTTTATCCTCTCCGGGCCCTGGTTTCAGATCATTATGGTACTGTGTGTTGTAGCAATGGCTTATGAGATGATGAAATATCTGGTCATGACTCTAACTTGTTATTTGTACTCAGTAACATTGTCGACTCTGTACTTTGGAAACTGTATCTTGGAAACTATTAGCAATTATACCTATTGTTTTTTTTCCATTAGGGAGTCAATCTGTGGAGGGAAAAGGGGAAGATAATTTTTCTTACTTGATTACTCTCCCTTTCTCCTTCACCACCCCTGTATCCTCCTGGATCACTCTCCCTTCCTCCTTCACCACCGTCTTATCCCCCAAGCTTGTCACAATAGCTCTCCAAGATATTGAATATTCTTGGGATACTCAGACCACCATAGTCTTGTTGTTCTGCCTCCTGAATGCACTTCAGATTCTGCTTAAAGTTAAACAACTACTTAGGAAGCTCATCCGGAGATCTGCCCGGAGGCAGTATAGTTGTGGGTGGCAGGGAGTATGGGAGGATATGGGCAGGCATCTAGAGCAGTTGGCACCCCCTGTGTTTTGGAAATTCACCCCTGGACAACTGCAAAATCCTCAAAAACTGGCAGAATGCTTGAAAAAAAGGTGTCATGAATCTGGTAGTTCCAAAGTAACACAAATCATTGTAACGTGCTGGGGCCTGGCTCATGCCTATCGAGCTGCCATTGATACTGCTGTCAACTTAGTGACAGACCCTGCGGCCACTCCAAGCCCTGTGACAGATCCAACAGCCACTGTGACCCCTACGGTGGACTATGCAGCCGTTCCAGTTCCAGCTCCTGTAGCTGCTCCAGTCCCAGCTCCTGAAACTGCTCCAACTCCAGTTCCTGCAGCCGCTCCAGCTCCTGCAGCCGCTCCAGCTCCGGTTCCTGCAGCCGCTCCAGTCCCAGCTCCTGCAGCCGCTCCAGCTCCGGTTCCTGCAGCCGCTCCAGCTCCAGCTCCTGCAGCCGCTCCAGTCCCCGCCCCTGCAGCCGCTCCAGTCCCCGCTCTTGCAGCTGCTCCAGCTCCAGCTCCTGCAGCCGCTCCAGTCCCAGCTCCTGCAGCTACTCCAGTCTCAGTTCCTGCAGTCGCTCCAGTCCCAGCTCCTGCAGCCGCTCCAGCTCCTGTGGCTGTGCCAGAGAAATGAGCTGTGGCAGTGCAAGCTGCCCCTGCAGAGGGTATTCCAACCCCTGTGGCAGACCCTGTAAGAAGGTCAGAGAAACGAGCTGTAGCAGTGCAAGTTGACCCTGCAGAGGGTATTCCAACCCCTGTAACAGGGTCAGAGAAAGGAGCTGTAGCAGTGCAAGCTGACTCTGCAGGAGGTATTCCAACCCCTGTGGCAGACCCTGTAACAAGGTCAGAGAAACGAGCAGTGGCAGTGCAAGCTGCCCCTGTAGAGAAGGTGAAAAAATGGTATAGAGATTCAGGTTGTTTAGAACGCAGAGAGTCTTCTGCCAAATCTAGGTATAGAGACGACGGAGACGACGACGACGCTGGGCCATCAAGGATTCAGGAGGAGGAAGATGAGGATGCCGAAAAATCAACAGTAACTACCCGAAGCCTAAACGAGCGTGAGTTACAAGATGTGCGAAAAGATTTTGGTCGCTGTATAGGTGAGCAGCTTGCCACCTGGCTGCTCCGATGTTGGGACACTGGAGCCAATTGTGTGGAATTAGCAGGGAAGCCAAGCAGCTGGGATCCCTTGCTCGAGACGCCGGCATTGACAAAGCAATTGCAGATGAAGCACAATCCACCAGCCTCTGGAGGCGTCTCCTCTCAGCTGTGAGGGAAAGGTATCCCTTCAAGGAAGAACTTTTATGTCTACCAGGCAAGTGGACCACTATGGAGAAGGGAATCCAGTACCTGAGGGAATTAGCCATATGGGAAGTGATTTATGAGGACCCAGACCTCAGACAAACATCCAAAGACCCAGATGAAGTCAAGTGTACACGACCCATGTGGCGGAAGTTTGTACGGAGTGCACCATCATCATATGCCAGCTCATTGGCAATAATGGCCTGGAAAGAGGATGAGGAACCCACAGTGGATGAAGTGGCTAAACAACTCCGGCAGTACGAAGAAAGTCTCTCCTCTTCCTTACAGGCCTGCATCTCAGCTGTGGAGAAACTTTCTGAAGAGGTCCACCAACTTAAAGAGAATCTATCTTCCCCCCAACCTGAACCAACCAGTGTCCAACGACCGAAAGAGAACACTTGGGAGAAACTTTCTGAAAAGTTTCACCAACTTGAAGAGAGATTATTCTCTTCCGTACCTGTACAAAGCAGTGTCTCAGCTGTCAGGGGTAGGCGTTCACCCACACAAGGAAGACGATATGGTGGGTACTCACCCCGTGCCACCCTGCGGTTTTACTTACTAGACCATGGACATGAGAAAATGGGATGGAAAATCTACCACAACCCTAGAGGCATGGGTACGTGAGTTACAAAAGAAAACAATTGGGAAAAAGGGATTCTCTGAAAAGTTTGCTACTCCAACTTCCAGCAGGCAGTCCTTCAAACACAGAAACGAAGAAGATTCTGACCAGGATTAGGGGGGCCCTGCCTCCAGCCAGCGGGAGGAAAGGGACAATCAAGTTTATTGGACTGTGTGGATTCGATGGCCTGGCACGTCAGACGCACAGAAGTATAAGGCTTTAGTAGACACCAGTGCACAATGTACTGTAATGCCATCGAGCTATAAAGGACCAGAGCCCATCTATATTTGTGGAGTGACAGGGGGATCTCAGCAGTTGACTGTATTGGAGGCTGAAGTGAGTCTGACTGGGAATGAGTGGGAAAAGGACCGCATTGTGACTGGCCCGGATGCTCCATGTATCCTTGGCATAGACTATCTTAGAAGAGGATATTGCAAGGACCCAAAAGGGTTCCGGTGGGCTTTTGGCATAGCTGCCTCAGAGATAGAGGGCATTAAACAATTGTCTACCTCACCTGGTCTCTCAGAGGACCCCTCTGTTGTGGGGTTGCTGAGGGTCGAAGAACAGCAAGTGCCAATCGCTACCACAACTGTGCACCGGCGGCAATATCGCACTAACCGAGACTCCCTGATTCCCATCCATAAGCTAATTCGTCAATTGGAGAACCAAGGTGTGATCAGCAAGATTCATTCACCATTCAATAGTTCCATATGGCCAGTGCGAAAGTCTAATGGCGAGTGGAGACTAACAGTGGACTATCGTGGCCTGAACGAAGTGACGCCACCACTGAGTGCTGCAGTGCCGGACATGCTGGAACTTCAGTACGAACTTGAGTCGAAGGCAGCCAAGTGGTACGCCACAATTGATATCGCTAATGCATTTTTCTCCATCCCTCTAGCAGCAGAGTGCAGGCCACAATTTGCCTTCACTTGGAGGGGAGTCCAATATACTTGGAATCAGCTGCCCCAGGGGTGGAAACACAGCCCTACCATTTGCCATGGGCTGATCCAGTCTGCGCTAGAGCAGGGGGAAGCTCCCGAACACCTGCAGTACATCGATGACCTTATTGTGTGGGGTGACACAGCAGAGGAAGTTTTCGAGAAAGGAAAGAAAATACTACAAATCCTTCTGAAAGCCGGTTTTGCCATAAAACAAAATAAAGTCAAAGGACCTGCACGAGAGATCCAGTTTTTGGGAATAAAATGGCAAGATGGACATCGTCAAATCCCAATGGATGTGATCAACAAAATAACAGCTATGTGTCCACCAACTAGAAAAAAAGAAACACAGACTTTCCTAGGTGTTGTGGGGTTTTGGAGAATGCACATCCCAAATTACAGTCTGATTGTAAACCCGCTCTACCAAGTAACCCGTAAGACGAATGAGTTTGAATGGGGCCCTGAGCAACATCAAGCCTTTGAACAAATTAAGCAGGAAATAGTCCATGCAGTAGCCCTTGTGCCAGTTCGAACAGGACCAGATGTAAAGAATGTGCTCTACACTGCAGCCAGGGAGAACGGCCCCACCTGGAGCCTCTGGCAGAAAGAACCTGGGGAAACTCGAGGTCGGCCCCTGGGGTTTTGGAGTCGGGGATACAGAGGATCTGAGGCCCGCTATACTCCAACTGAAAAGGAGATATTGGCAGCATATGAAGGAGTTTGATCTGCTTCGGAGGTGGTCGGTACTGAAGCGCAGCTCCTCCTAGCACCCCGATTGCCGGTACTAGGCTGGATGTTCAAGGGAAGGGTCTCTTCTACGCATCATGCAACTGATGCTACATGGAGCAGGTGGGTTGTACTGATTACTCAGCGGGCTCGAATAGGAAACCCCAGTCGCCCAGGAATATTGGAAGTGATTATGGACTGGCCAGAAGGCGAATACTTTGGGATATCATCAGAGGAGGAGGTGGGTCGTGCTGAAGAAGCCCCACTGTACAACCAGTTACCAGAGAATGAAAAGAAATATGCCCTGTTCACTGATGGGTCCTGTCGTATTGTGGGGAAGCATCAGAGATGGAAGGCTGCTGTATGGAGTCCTACACGGCGAGTTGCAGAAGTTGCTGAGGGAGAAGGTGAGTTGAGTCAGTTTGCAGAATTGAAGGCCATTCAGCTGGCTTTAGACATTGCTGAACGAGAAAAATGGCCAGTTCTCTATCTCTACACCGATTCATGGATGGTAGCAAATGCCCTGTGGGGATGGTTACAGCAATGGAAGCAAAACAACTGGCAGCGTAGGGGCAAACCCATCTGGGCTGCTGCATTGTGGCAAGATATTGCTGCTCGGGTAGAGAACCTGGCTGTGAAAGTACGCCACGTAGATGCTCATGTGCCCAAGATTCGGGCTACTGAAGTACATCAAAACAACCAGCAGGTGGATGAGGCTGCTAAGATTGAAGTAGCTCAGGTGGACCTGGATTGGCAGCATAAAGGTGAATTATTTATAGCCCGATGGGCCCATGACACCTCAGGCCATCAAGGTAGAGATGCAACATACAGATGGGCTCGTGATCGAGGGAGGGACTTGACCATGGACGCTATAGCACAGGTGATTCATGACTGTGAAACGTGCTGCAATCAAGCAAGCCAAACGGTCAAAGCCTCTTTGGTATGGAGGACGATGGCTGAAATATAAATACGGAGAGGCCTGACAGATTGATTACATCACACTCCCTCAAACTCTCAATGGCAAGCGCCACGTACTTACAATGGTGGAAGCAACCACCAGATGGCTGGAAACATATCCTGTGCCTCATGCCACCGCCCGGAACACTATCCTGGGCCTTGAAAAGCAAGTCCTATGGCGACATGGCACCCCAGAAAGAATAGAGTCAGACAATGGAACTCATTTCCGAAACAACCTTATAGACACTTGGGCCAAACAGCATGGTATTGAGTGGGTGTATCACATCCCCTATCATGCACCAGCCTCCGGGAAAGTTGAACGATACAATGGACTGTTAAAGACTACATTGGAAGCAATGGGTGCTGGGACATTCAAAAATTGGCAAAGGCCACCTGGTTAGTCAATAGTAGGGGATCTGCCAACTGAGCTGGACCTGCCCAATCCAACCTGTTACGTACTGTAGATGGGGATAAAGTTCCTGTAGTGCATGTAAGAAATATGCTGGGTAAAACAGTCTGGGCTACTCCTGCCTCAGGAAAAGGCAAACCTATTCATGGAATTGTTTTCGCTCAGGGACCAGGATACACTTGGTGGGTGATGCAAAAGAACGGAGAGGTCCGGTGTGTACCTCAAGGAGATTTAATACTGGGTGAGAATAGCCCATGAACTGAATTGTACCATGTTAATTACTATATAATACTGTATGTTATCACTACCATGACTACTATAGGTGACTGATTAGAATGTATGGAAAAGAGTGTAACCTGAGCATGACATAAATGGTATGGAATAAAGGGTGGATAGATGTCCTGGTTTCAGTTAGAACAAAATTAATTTTCTTCCTAGTAGCTGGTGGAATGCTGTGTTTTGGCTTAGGATGAGAAGAGTGCTGATAACACCCCGATGCTTTAATTGTTGCAGAGCAGTGCTTATACCAAGCCAAGGACATCTCAGCCTTTTGCTGTGTCCTGCCAACAGGCAGGCTGGGGGTGCAGTAAGAGCTGGGAGGGGACAGACCCAGGACAGGTGACCCAAACTAGCCAAAGGGGTATTCCATACCATCTGACGTCATGCTAAACAATATATAGGGGTGGCTAGCTGGGGGAGGGGGCCAGACTGCTTGGGGTTAGGCTGGGCATCGGTCAGCGGGTGGTGAGCAATTGCATTGTGCATCACTTGTTTGTACATATTATTATTACTTTCCTATTATCACCATTGTATTATTATTATTATTATTGTTATTTTTTTTTTTTTTGTTATTATTATTTTCCTGTCTTATTAAACTGTCTTTATCTCAACTTACAGGCTTCACTTTCCATTTCTCTCCCCTGTCCCAGAGAGGGAGGGGGGAGGGTGAGAGAACGGCTGCGTGGTGTTTAGCTGCTGGCCGGGTTAAACCACGACACCAGGACTTCTGATAAATGATGGATAGTGGCTTGGCTAGCTCCTCTGCCAGTTCTCTCAGTACCCTTGGGTGGATCCCATTCAGCCCCATCGACTTGTGCACATCCAAGTGCCGTAGCAGGTCACCAACCAGTTCTTCGCAGATAGTGAGGGCCACATCCTTTTCCCTATCCCCTTCCACCAGCTCAGGGTATTGGGTATCCAGAAAACAATCGGTATTGCCGCTAAAGACTGAGGTGAAGAAGTCATTAAGCACCTCCGCCTTTTCCTCATCTCTTCTAACTAAGTTTCCCCCCGCATCCAGTAAAGGATGGAGATTCTCCTTAGTCTTCCTTTTTTGTTGATGTATTTATAAAAACGTTTTTTGTTATCTTTAACGGCGGTAGCCAGATTGAGCTCCAGATGAGCTTTGGCCTTCCTAATTTTGTCCCTGCACTGCCTCGCAACATCCTTATAGTCCTCCCTAGTGGCCTGCCCACTTTTCCAAAGATTATAAACCCTCTTTTTTCTCCTTATCTCAAGCCACAATTCTCTGTTGAGTCAGGCCAGTCTTCTTCCCTGCCAGCTCGTCTTTGGGCATGTGGGGACGGACCGTTCCTGCGCCATTAAGATTTCCCTCTTGAAGAGCACCCAGCCTTCCTGGACTCCTCTGCCCTTCAGAACCACCTCCCAAGGGACTCTACCAACCAGTGTCCTCAGCAGCACAAAGTCAGCCCTCTGGAAGTCCAATACAGCGGTTTTACTGGTCCCCTTCCTGGCCTCGCCAAGAATAGAGTACTCCACCATTTCATGGTCACTCTGCCCAAGACAGACGGGTGCCTACAGACTTCAAGGAAATAGGACAAAGTGTTGGATAGCATAGCAAAGCCTGTAGAGGAGAAGGCAGAGGGCACTGGTAAAAATGGAAGGTCCCAACAGCCCTGATGTTTTTGTCCCTTTGGCTAGAGCTTATGAGGAGATGGGATATAGTCATTGCAATGCAGCCTCTTCCCTTCCTTGCAACTCTGTGCAGATGCAGGGAGGTGTCATACTACTGTTCTTGTGGCATTACACTGCCCACTGGATCCCTGAGACCCCCAGGAAGAGCCTCGAGCCAGACATGGGGTGCAGGATCTCCCCTCCCAGTGGCTTGTTCAGTCCTTGACCCTTCTGCTTCACCAAAACAGTACAATACTTTTCTCAGCACACTGATTTGCCTGTCTTTAACCTGGCCTCCAGTTATCTGCCCTAACATGTCCCTGGGGAGGCTTTATTAGTAATCTCCCTCACTGGTCCATTAATACTGCATTAATACTCCAAGTCACTTCAACATTTCCTTCTGACTTTACTTGCTCAAGCAGTTACATCACTCTTCTCTCAGTACCTGAGCTTCATAGACTCAGCACCAAAATCCACCATGGAATTCATGAAAGCGAAGGAACTCCTATCATCTCTTCCATAGTTTTCTTTAAGCCTTCACACCTTGTACAGCTAACTGCAGAGCTTGCATGGCATAGCTGAGGAAGATTTCAAAAAGCACCTAATAAAAATATTTTCTCGTTTTAAAGGCTGAATTTTGCTGCAGTTCAGTTTTGAGTATCATTCTCCTATGGATATTGATCCAGGGTGAATTCTTTGGAGACCTCCATCTGGAGGAAAAGCAGACTCCGGAGGTCTGACACCTCCACTGCCAGCCGTGGTCTTTGTCCCTGTAACTGCAGCCCAGCCCAGCACATGAAACCCTTTCTAAGAAAAGTCAGGGGTTCCTAGGGAAAAATTTAAAATAAAATAAAATAAAATAAAATAAAATAAAATAAAATAAAATAAAATAAAATAAAATAAAATAAAATTGAAATGACCATTGGAACCTGAGAAATTCAGCTTGAATCTCAGTAGGCACCTGGACATCCATGGTCTCTCTTGGGTCTTCTGTGGAAAACTCTGGAAGAAAAGTAAAGAAAATATTTCTTCAAGTGGCTGTAGCTGTACCCAGGAGCTTGGCCTCTTTTGGGAAATTTTCCCCTTCCAGCCACAGAAAGCTAAATTGAGTAATGTGGAAAGACCTATCCAGTCAACAGAGTAGGGCAAAGTCATACTTCCTGTGCTACAGATGCAAAAGGCAAAAAGAATTGCATTGTGCCTTACACTACTCAAGGACGTGTAACCCAGATCTTGCAACTTTAACTTAGTACTGACAAGTTCATCACTAAACCATGCTACTAAGTTCTACATCTACACACTGGCTCCCCAGTCAATGAACCAGATCATGGATGGGAATCAGGGAGTCTCAGTTAATGCGACGCTGCTTCGGGTGTGCCACCATAGTAGTCATTGGTACCTACTGCACTTCAACCTTCAGCAAACCCACAACAGAAGGATTCTGTGGAAGACCTAACAAGGTAGACACAACTGTTTAATGTCCTCTGTCTCCAAGGCAGCTATGCCAAAGACCCACCTGTGCCCTTCTGGAACTTTGAAGTACCCTCTCCTGAAGTAGTCCTGCCAAGGATGCACAAAGCCTCCAGGCCAGTCCCAATGGGGTGCTTTTACCACTCCTTCCCAGTTAGACTCACTTCAGCCTCCAAGACAGTTAACCCTTGGGATCCCCCCATCACTCCAGAAATACAGGTGAGTCCTACCTCTTTATAGCTTGATGGCATTAGGGTGCACATTGCTCTGCGCACCGATGTCCAGTAGAGCCTGATACATTTGTGGGTGTGATGTGCCAGGTCATTGAATATACAAAGTCCAGTAAACACGATTGTCCCTTTCCTCCCCAGCTCCCCCTGGCTGGAAGCAGGACCCCTCTAGTCCTGCTCACGGTGTTCATTACTGTGTCCAGTAGACGGTCCACTGGAAACACATTGCACAATAGCACGGTCATCCCACAGGACAGGGGAGAGGGAACTGACAGCCACGGGATGCACTTTGGTGCAGGAGGTGGGGCCCAGCAGAAACAAAGAGTCAAGGCACTGGGGTTGGGGAGGCCAGGAGAAGCAGCCCAAGGGGTGGTGCTGGTTGTGAGGACACGTTTGTGCCAGCTGTCTGTAGGTGAGGGGAGGCCAGGAGGTGCATGCCAAGAGTGCTCCTACCAGCAGAGACAAGACCAGGGCCTAGGCCAAGGGGAGAGGCAGGCCCAGGGCAGGGGGCTGCAAGGGCCATGCTGAGCTCTCTGCCCCAGCAGCAGCCACACTGGCCCTCTGTCGTGGTTTAACCCGGCCGGCAGCTAAACACCACGCAGCCGTTCGCTCACCCTCCCCCCTCCCTCTCTGGGACAGGGGAGAGAAATGGAAAGTGAAGCCCGTGAGTTGAGATAAAGACAGTTTAATAAGACAGGTGTCGTGGTTTAACCCGGCTGGCAGCTAAACACCACGCAGCCGTTCGCTCACCCTCCCCCCTCCCTCTCTGGGACGGGGGAGAGAAATGGAAAGTGAAGCCTGTGAGTTGAGATAAAGACAGTTTAATAAGACAGGAAAATAATAATAACAAAATAATAATAAAAATAATAACAATAATAATACAATGGTGATAATAGGAAAGTAATAATAGTATGTACAAACAAGTGATGCACAATGCAATTGCTCACCACTCGCTGACCGATGCCCAGCCTAACCCCGAGCAGTCCGGCCCCTTCCCCCCAGCTAGCCACCCCTATATATTGTTTAGCATGACGTCAGATGGTATGGAATACCCCTTTGGCTAGTTTGGGTCACCTGTCCTGGGTCTGTCCCCTCCCAGCTCTTACTGCACCCCCAGCCTGCCCGTTGGCAGGACAGAGCAAAAGGCTGAGATGTCCTTGGCTTAGTATAAGCACTGCTCTGCAACAATTAAAGCATCGGGGTGTTATCAGCACTCTTCTCATCCTAAGCCAAAACACAGCATTCCACCAGCTACTAGGAAGAAAATTAATTCTGTGCTAACTGAAACCAGGACATCAGGAAATAATAATAATAACAAAAATAATAATAACAATAATAACAATGATGATACAATGATGATAATAGGAAAGTAATAATAGTATGTACAAACAAGTGATGCACAATGCAATTGCTCACCACTCGCTGACCGATGCCCAGCCTAACCCCGAGCAGTCCGGCCCCCTCCCCCCGGCTAGCCACCCCTATATATTGTTTAGCATGACGTCAGATGGTATGGAATACCCCTTTGGCTAGTTTGGGTCACCTGTCCTGGGTCTGTCGCCTCCCAGCTCTTACTGCACCCCCAGCCTGCCTGTTGGCAGGACAGAGCAAAAGGCTGAAATGTCCTTGGCTTAGTATAAGCACTGCTCTGCAACAATTAAAGCATTGGGGTGTTATCAGCACTCTTCTCATCCTAAGCCAAAACACAGCATTCCACCAGCTACTAGGAAGAAAATTAATTCTGTTCTAACTGAAACCAGGACACCCTCACAAGATGCGCTGGCCGGTATGCACTGGGAGGTCCTGGTGTGCATCACAGAGCAGCAAGAAGGGCGCTGGAGAGGACTGGGGCAAAGCGTGTGGCAGAGTCCCATGCAGGGGCTGGCTGGGGGTCCCCTCTGCTGCAGCCACTGCAAGGAGCGTGGCAAGAGGAGGGCAGGCATGGCTCATGGCTGTCTTGCTGTGGATGAGCCCCGAGCTGGGGGACAGAGCTTTTCCTGCTATGCAGGGTCAGCATCTCCTGCTTCGCCCCACACTCCGTGGTTGTGCCCTCTCTCTCCCTGAGCACCACAGGGCAGAGCCTGGCCCTTGCTCTTCCTGACATCACTGTGGGTCCTGCAGCCTGCAGTGAGGTGAGGTTCCCCTCAGCCTTCCCTCCTATGCTGCCAGGGCTTTGGTGGTCTTCTCCAGTCTCAATAAATCTGTCACTCTGCAATGCTTGGCAGTGTTTCTAAGAACTTCTCTGCAGTATCTCCAAACTAGCTGCACACTGTGTGCTCATGGGGCAGAGGATCTTTTGAGGACAAACTTGTTCACAATTTAACCCCAAGGACAACAAGGAGCAGGGATTACAAATGCCAGCAGTGTCTCAACCCACAGAGAGGGAGTGCCTGCAAGGGCAGAATGGGGCAGCCACAAGGGCCACCAGGGCTTTTTCTCCACATTGTAATTGGGCTCTTCATCCGACAAGTACTGCTGTACCTGTAGAGAAGTAATGAGAAACAAGAGCCACAGAAAATGACTACCTGCTGGTTCCTTTATTTGGTTAATTACCAAGAGCTTATCAGCAGCTGTACATGAGGTCTTTGGGTTGAAAAAAAAAAAGCAGAAGTGAGCTGAAGAAAAATATTTTAATTGGAATAATACTGCAAAGAATGAAAGGCAATTTTTAAATACATGAACAAAGGTGTTTCTGCCTTGCCTGGGTATATGTGGGGAAGATATGCAGGTACTTCACTGATGGGGAAATACTGTGTATTAGAATAACATCCTCAGTGCCTCCTTTATCTCCTTGTTCCTCATGCTGTAGATAAGAGGCTTCACTGTTGGAGGCAACACTGAGTACAGAACTGAAACCGCCAGGTCCAGGGATGGAAAGATGGTGGAGGGAGGCTTCTGATAGGCAACCATGGCAGTGACGCTATTCAGGGAGACCACAGCCAGGTGAGGGAGGCACGTGGAAAAGGCTTTGTGCTGGCCCTGCTCAGAGGGCATCCTTAGCACAGCCCTGAAGACCTGCACATAGGACAGCACAATGAAAACAAAACATCCAAATGCTAAACAGACTCTGAACACAAATACCCCAACTTCCCTGAGGCAGAGAGAACAGGAGAGCTTGAATTGATCTTTGAGGAGAGCTTGAGGAGAGCTTTGACTCGAAACAGAGCACTTTGACACAAAATACAGCACATATTTACACTTGCTGAGGGTGTACTCTATTCCATCATCCAGGTCATTGGCAAATAAGTTGAACAGGACTGGACTCAGTGTGGATCCCTGGGGGACACTGGTGGCTACAGGCCTCCAACTAGACTCTGTTCCACTAAGCACAACTCTCCGAAGTCTGCCATCCAGCCAGTTCACAATCCACCTCACTGACCACTCATCCATCTCACACTTCCTGAGCTTTCCTATGAGGATGTTATAGGAGACAGTGTTGAAAGCCTTGCTGAAGTCAAAGTACACAACATCCACTGTTCTCCCCTCACCCATTCAGCTAGTTATTCCATCATAGAAGGCTATCAAGTTGGTGAAGCATGGTTTCCCTTGGTGAACCCGTACTGACTACTCCTAATCACCTTCTTCTCTTCCACATGCTGGAGATGACCTCCAGGATGAGCTGTTCCATTGCCTTTCCAGGGATGGAGGTGAGGCTGACCAGCTTGTAGATGCCTGGGTCCTCCTTCTTGCCCTTTTTGAAGACCGGCATGACATGAGCTTTCTTCCAGTCTTTGGGCACCTCTCCTGTTTTCCATGATGATGGAGTGTGAGCTAGCAGTAACATCTGCCAGCTCCCACAGCACTCACGGATGTATCCCACCAAGGTCCATGGACTTGTGGGTGTCAAATTTGCCTAAGAGATCTCTGACCTTATCCTCTTCAACCAAGGGGAAGTCCTCGTTTCTCCAGATTTCCTCCCTTGTCCCTAAGGTCAGAGATTCCAGAGGGCTGGTCTTAGCAGTGGACTGAAGCAAAGAAGGCATTCAGTAATTCTGCCTTCTCTGTATCCTTCGCCACCAGGGAACCCACCTCATTAAGCAGTGGGCACACAATTTCCTTTGTCCTCCTTCTGCAATTGATACATTTGAAAAAGCCCTTTTTGTTGTCCTTGACACCCCTTGCAAGATTTAACTCCAAATGGGCTTTGGAATTCCCTGTCACTTCCCTGCATCCTCTGACAATGTCCCTATATTCTTCCCAAGTAGCTTGTCTCCTTTTCCACATTATGAATACTTCCTTCTTCCATTTAAGTAATTCCAGGATCTCCTTGATCATCCAAGGGGGTTTCCTGCCCCCTTTGTTTGACCTTTTGCTCACAGGAATACATAGCTCTTGAGCTTGGAGGACTTGGAGGTCTGTGCGCTATTGCTGCTGGTGCACCATTTTGGCAGCCTTCAACACCTGCTCTTCTTTGGCTCTCAGCAACTCCACAACAGAAGGGTACTGTGTGAGACCAGGCAAAGTAGACAACTATCTGACGTTCTCTGTATTCAAGGAAGTTATGCCAACAACCAATGGTACCCTTTGGTTGTTTACCCTTAGAAAAAGCCAGAAACACAGTCTGGAGGCATATCATGAGGGTTACCCAATGACGTTCCAATTACTCAAGAGCTAACATGACAGGCCCAAAAGAAAGAAGGGGAAGGTGCCTTATGTTGTTCCCTCCACCAAGTGCATACACGAGTGTCATACCAGTAGCATCTCAAATAATATTTATTGGTGCAGGTTTAGGGAAAGCATCACAAGCCCATAATTGCTTTCCTAGTGGTAACTTAGTAGTTTCTTGCACTATGTAGTTGCTTTACACATAGGAATTTGTAGCAATTTGTAATAAAGACATTCATGAAAACAGAGCAATGAATTGTCCTCGTCCTTGTGTGCTATGAAATCCTACCAACCTACTGTTGTGATCTTTGCACATCCATGGGAGGGCTGGCCCTCTAAATTCTTACCATTGTTACTGTGATGCCCTTGGAGTGGTTCTCAGAGCTGCAGGAGCAACCACAGACCTGGGGCTTGGTGACAGCCCTTTGCTGCAGAGAACAGATCCAGCCACAGGGGCTGGACCATTCAGATGCCCCAGTGGCATGAAACTGGATTTTTTTTCTGCTCAGGTCTGCTGCTTCCTCAAACACAGCCAGGTCTGTGGCTCATCTCCCTGTGGAGCAGGAGGAGGCAAAGCTCTGCTGGTGCCTGAGTAAGGGAGAAATATTCCACCTGCAGGAGGGCAGGGCTGGTGGGAAGATGGCACAGGACAGCCACTGGCCTCTTTCCTTCATTTCCTACCCAGGGAGCCTTGAGACCACAGGTCAGTGTCTGTACTGCCCACAGGTGCCTGCCCACAGGTCCCGTGTTCTGAAGATCCATCTTCTCTCCTTCTGTACATAAGATTTTTACTTTGTTTCTCACAGTTTGGGCCCAGTATTGGTTGACCAGATACCTGGCAGTGAAAGGCTGTTTCTCACACCATGTTGTCTTGGTGAGGTTTTCACATTGCAGCAGCAGAACAGCAGCTAATTGCTTCTGGAAGACAACTGAAATAGCTTCTTCAGTGCATGCTTAAGCTCCTTGTTCCTCATACTGTAGATGAGGGGGTTCATTGCTGGAGGCACCACTGAGTATAGAAATGCCACCACAAAGTCCAGGTATAGAGAGGAGACAGAGGAGGGCTTCAGGCAGGCAAACATGATAGTGCTGACAAAGAGGAAGACCACGGCCAGGTGGGGGAGGCATGTGGAAAAAGCTTTGTGCAGGCCCTGCTCAAAGGGCATCCTCAGCACTGCCCTGAAGATCTGCACATAGGACAACACAATGAAAACAAAGCAGCCAGCACCTAAACAAAAGCTAAATGCAATAAACCCAACTTCCCTGAGGTAGGCATGTGAGCAGGAGAGCTTGAGGATATGAGGGATCTCACAGAAGAACTGGTCCACAGCATTGCCTTGGCAGAGGGGCAGGGAAAATGTACCAGCTGTGTGCAGGACAGCATTGAGAAAGCCACTGCCCCAGGCAGCTGCTGCCATCTGGGTACAAGCTCTGCTGCCCAGGAGGCTTCTGTAGTGCAGGGGCTTGCAGATGGCAACGTAGCGGTCGTAGGCCATGATGGTGAGAACATAAAAATCTGATGCAATCAAGAACACAAATAGAAAGACCTGTGCAGCACAGCCTGCATAAGAGATGGCCCTGGTGTCCCAGAGGGCATTGGACATGGCTTTAGGGAGAGTGGTGGAGATGGATCCCAGGTCAAGGAGGGCGAGGTTGAAGAGGAAGAAGTACATGGGGGTGTGGAGGCGGTGGTCGCAGGCTATGACGGTGAGGATGAGGCCGTTGCCCAGGAGGGCAGCAAGGTAGATGCCCAGGAAGAGCCCGAAGTGCAGCAGCTGCAGCTCCCGTGTGTCTGCGAATGCCAGCAGGAGGAACTCACTCACAGAGCTGCTGTTGGGCATCTGCTTGTCAGGCCATGGGGTCCTGAAAGGTGGTAAAACACAGGAAGAAAATACAACAGAATTATCTGACAAGGACTAATTCAAGCACAAATTTGGCAAGTCCCTTTCTTGAGTTCTTTCCGATTCTGCCTGGTGGTGTCCCTGGGAGCAGAGGACTCTGCTTTGGGTAATGTAGGAGTCAGTCCTGCCCTACAGTAACTGTTAAAGAGGAATAGAGGGTAATCCCAGATTCAATTCACTTTTTTTTTTTTTTTTTTTTTTTGTATATTTTCCTCCCTTCTGCACTCCAGGTGAAACCCTGTGGATCATCAGTGAGAAAGGGATGTTCCCTGTAGTACAGGGTGTCCTTCAGGGTGGACAGCTCCTGCTGGGGACACCGGGGGCTTGAGGGCAGAGGCTCAACTGGTGGGAGAGGACAGCAGGGGGTGTTCCAGGGAAGGCACCTGCCCTGCAGGGGATGGCAGGGAGGTTCATGAGCCCTCCCTTGCACAGCATTTCTGGCAGCAGCTCCCTCTCCTTGCCTACCCATGTCCCCGCTGCTTGCCCATGTCCCTGCAGGGAGCTGTTTCTGTGTCCCCACATCTCCCCCCTGTCCATGCTCACAGACCCCATCCTATACACTATGTGCTTATATTCATTCAGATTCCCCTCTACTGCAGGAATCTGAAAGCAAAGAAATCTGAATCTGAATGCAAAAAAACCCTTCCCCTTCCGAGAAACCAAGCCTCAGTCTTCCTCTTGAAATGTCCCCTTATAAATGCTCTTTACAGCATCTTGGACTCCTTGCTTGAGAAGCAGAGAGAACCATCCTGACAGGTGCTATCAGCCATCAGATATGCCAGCTGTAGAAGACCCTTTTGGCCAGTGCACCTGCATTGCCCTGTTGCCAGAGACTCACAGTGGCAAGAGTCTGCAGATCTGTCCTGCCACATGCTGCCCTCTGTTGTTGCGCTCCTCACTGCCTCCAAGCCCTCTCTCCTTCTCTTGTCTCCCCGTGCCACCTTCAGTCAGAGCCCCTGGTGCTGTTGTGCTGTGCAGAAGAGCTGCTCCTGGGCAGAGCTGTCTCTCTGCAGCACTGCCCGCTTGCCAGGAGCTCCCCTGGGGTCCAGGAGCCTGGCCCAGCTCAGCAGCACAGCACCTAACCATGGCATCGCTTGCTCTGTGTCATTGGGCTCCCTCGAGGTGCCTGAGGGCTGACAGCTCCTGAAGGCAGCAGGGTCTCTCCTGGGGTGTGGTGTTTGAAACAGTCTAAAGTCATCACTGACTGCTCCTCTCTGAACAAAGGAGAGATGTATTTTAGAAGTATGATTTCTGCTATTAGAGTGAGGATGTCTACCATGATGTTTTGGTTTATCCCGACCAGCAGCTAAACACCACAGAGCCATTCATTCAACCTCCCCACTCCCTATCTGAGATGAGGGAGAGAATCAGCAAAAAAATTTAAAGCCTGTGGGTTGTGATAAAGACAGTTTATTAGGACAGAAAGTAAAGGAAAAAATAATAATGATAATAGTAGTACTCAAAATAATGTGTACAAAACAAGTGATGCACAATGCAATTGCTCACCACCCACTGACCAATACCCAGACTATACCCAAGTAGCTTGTCCCCCACCCCGGCCAGGCCCCCCCAATTACTTGTTCAGCATGATGTCATTCCTTTGCCTGAGGCAGGAATAGCCCAGACTGTCTTCCCCAGCATGTTTTTTTATGTGCACTACAGGGACTTTGTCTCCTTCTACAGTGCGTAACAGGTTTGATCGGGCAGGTCTGGCTCAGTTGACAGAACACCTAATGTTGACTAACCAAGTGGCTTTTGCCAAATATGTATTCCAATTTTTGAATGTCCTAGCACCCATTGCTAGTTGTTCAGTGTTGTCTTTAACAATCCATTGTATTGCTCGATTTTCCTGGAGGCTGATGCACGATAGGGGATGTGATACACCCACTCAATACAGAATCACAGAATCACAGAATCGTCTAGGTTGGAAGAGACCTTCAAGAACACCTGGTCCAACCTCTGACCTAACGCTAAACAGTCTTCCACTAAACCATATCACTCGTATCACTAAGCACTACATCTAAACGTCTTTTAAAGACCTCCAGGAATGGTGACTCAATCACTTCCCTGGGCAGCCCATTCCAATGCCTAACAACCCTTTTGGTAAAGAAGTTTTTTCCTACTATCCAACCTAAATACCATGCTCTTTGGCCCAAGTGTCTGTAAGGTTGTTTCAGAAATAAGTCCCATTGTCTGACTCAATTCTTCCTGGGGTTCCATATCTTCATTGGACTTGTTTCTGAAGGCCCAGGATAGTGTTCTGGGCGGTGGAATGGGGCATGGCATATGTTTTCAGCCATGTGGTGGTTGCTTCTACCATTGTAATTATGTGGTGCTTGCTGTTGTGTGTTTGAGAGAGTGCAATGTAATCAGTCTGCCAGGCCTCCCCATATTTATGTTTCAGCCATCATTATTCATACCAAAGAGGCTTTGACTGCTTGGCCTGCTTAATTGCAGTGCATGTTTCACAATCACAAATAACCTGTGCTATAGTGTCCATGGTCAGCTCCAGCCCTTGATCATGAGCCCCCCTGTATGTTGCATCTCTACCTTGATGGCCTGAGGTGTCATGGGCCCATCGAGCTCTAAATAATTTACCCTTATGTTGCCAGCCCAGGTCCACCTGAGCCACTTCAATCTTAGCAGCCTGACCCACCTGCTGGTTGTTTTGATGTTCTTAAGTAGCTTGATTCTTGGGCACATGAGCATCTACATGGCACCTACCTTTACAACCAGGTTCTCCATCTGGGCAGTAGTCTTCCTATAATGCAGCAGCCCAGATGAGTTTGCCCCTGCGCTGCCAATTTTTCTGCTTCCACTGCTATAACCACCCCCACAGGGCATTTGCTACCATCCATGAATCAATGTAGAGATAGAGAACTGTCCACTTTTCTCGTTCAGCAATGTCTAAAGCCAGCTGAATGGCCTTCACTTCTGCAAACTTACTCAATTCACCTTCTCCCTCGGCAACTTCTGCAACTCGTTGTGTAGGACTCCATACAGCAGCCTTCCATCTCTGATGCTTTCCCACAGTATGACAGGACCCATCAGTGAACAGGACATATTTCTTCTCATTTTCTGGTAGCTTGTTGTACAGTGGGGCTTCTTCAGCATGGGCTACCTCCTCCTCTGATGATATCCAAAATATTTGCCTTCTGGCCAGTCCATAATCACTTCCAATATTCCTGGGTGACTGGGGTTTCTAAGTCAAGCCTGCTGAGTAACCAGTACAGCCTACTTACTCCATGTAGCATCAGTTGCATGATGTGTAGAGGGGATCCTTCCTTTGAACATCCAGCCTAGTACCAGCAGTCAGGGTGCCAGGAGCACCTGCGCTTCAGTACTGACCACTTCTAAAGGAGATTGAACTCCATAATATGCTGCCAATACCTATTTTTCAGTTGGAGTGTAGCGGGCCTCAGATCCTCTGTATCCCTGACTCCAAAACTTTGAGTTTCCCCAGGTTCTTTCTGCCAGAGGTTCCAGGTGGAGCCATCCTCCCTGGCTGCAGTGTAGAGCACATTCTTTACATCTGGTCCTGTTTGGACTGGCCCAAAGGCTACTGCATGAATTATTTTCTGCTTAATTTGTTCAAAGGCTTGATGTTGCTCAGGGCCACATTTGAAATTATTCTTACTGGTTACTTGGTAGAGCGGGTTTACAATCAGACTGTAATTTGGAACGTGCATTCTCTGTGACCCCTAAGAAGGTTTGTGTTTCTTTTTTTGCTAGTTGGTGGAGACATAGCTGTTATTTTGTGGATCACACACTCTAGTCCTGCTCACGGTGTTCATTACTGTGTCCAGTAGACGGTCCACTGGAAACACATTGCACAATAGCACGGTCATCCCACAGGACAGGGGAGAGGGAACTGACAGCCACGGGATGCATTTTGGTGCGGGAGGTGGGGCCCAGCAGAAACAAAGAGTCAAGGCACTGGGGTTGGGGAGGCCAGGAGAAGCAGCCCAAGGGGTGGTGCTGGTTGTGAGGACACGTTTGTGCCAGCTGTCTGTAGGTGAGGGGAGGCCAGGAGGTGCATGCCAAGATTGCTCCTACCAGCAGAGACAAGACCAGGGCCTAGGCCAAGGGGAGAGGCAGGCCCAGGGCAGGGGGCTGCAAGGGCCATGCTGAGCTCCCTGCCCCAGCAGCAGCCACACTGGCCCTCAGCAGATGCACTGGCTGGCATGCACTGGGAGGTCCTGGTGTGCATCACAGAGCAGCAAGAAGGGCGCTGGAGAGGGCTGGGGCAAAGCGTGTGGCAGAGTCCCATGCAGGGGCTGGCTGGGGGTCCCCTCTGCTGCAGCCACTGCAAGGAGCGTGGCAAGAGGAGGGCAGGCATGGCTCATGGCTGTCTTGCTGTGGATGAGCCCCGAGCTGGGAGACAGAGCTTTTCCTGCTATGCAGGGTCAGCATCTCCTGCTTCGCCCCACACTCCGTGGTTGTGCCCTCTCTCTCCCTGAGCACCACAGGGCAGAGCCTGACCCTGGATGCTCCATGACCACCTTGCAGGTCCTGGCAGGCTGCAGCGAGGGGTATTATATATGGAGTGGTAATTCATGTCGAGAAAATGGTTGATATTAATAAAGAAGGGGGAGATTTGGGAGTGTGGCCATGGGGGTTGGAAAGCCCCGTGGTTGCGATAACATTAGACTGTTAACGATGAGGCCATCAGGAATGTAAAAGAGTTTAGAGGGAACAAAGAAGGGTGATTCAGGAGACTCCATGCAGTCTCACATTTCTTGTTCTCCAGGTGGTTTCTTGTTCTCCAGCCATTAAGGCATGGAAGGTTCTGGGTGTTTGCTGTTGTTGTTATATTCAAAGTTGTTTGACCAATGAAAAGTTGTTTGGAAAAGAACTGCTGTGGGGAGAAGGGTATAAGAGGGGAGCCTGCCCTCAAGATAAGAAAGGCAACACGATGAAGTTATGTCATCAGTAAAGAAGCAGGAAAAAGAAGCAAAGAGGAACAGGCTGGCAGAATGGAGACCAGGATGGGAACAGGCACTTTGATTGCCTCATGAAGATCGGTTTGGCCAAACTCAACAAACTGCTCAGAGAAGCTCATACAGAAAGTCCCTGGAAATAGGCGCACTGGAGCTAGAGAGAAGCTCTAGCTGAGAGAAACGGACCCGTGCACACAGCTGCCCCTGGCTGGTAAGCAGTTTCGCATTATGGGGAATCATACGTCCTGTCGTGGTTTAACCCGGCCGGCAGCTAAACACCACGCAGCCGTTCGCTCACCCTCCCCCCTCCCTCTCTGGGACGGGGGAGAGAAATGGAAAGTGAAGCCCGTGAGTTGAGATAAAGACAGTTTAATAAGACAGGAAAATTATAATAACAAAAAATAATAATAACAATAATAATAATAATAATGATACAATAGTGATAATAGGAAAGTAATAATAGTATGTACAAACAAGTGATGCACAATGCAATTGCTCACCACTCGCTGACCGATGATGCCCAGCCTAACCCTGAGCAGTCCGGCCCCCTCCCCCCGGCTAGCCACCCCTATATATTGTTTAGCATGACGTCAGATGGTATGGAATACCCCTTTGGCTAGTTTGGGTCACCTGTCCTGGGTCTGTCCCCTCCCAGCTCTTACTGCACCCCCAGCCTGCCCATTGGCAGGACAGAGCAAAAGGCTGAAATGTCCTTGGCTTAGTATAAGCACTGCTCTGCAACAATTAAAGCATTGGGGTGTTAACAGCACTCTTCTCATCCTAAGCCAAAACACAGCATTCCACCAGCTACTAGGAAGAAAATTAATTCTGTTCTAACTGAAACCAGGACACGTCCTTAGGAACAAAGACTGTCCTGGTAGCCTTACAGCTTATTCTCCTTATTAACAATTGGACAGTTTATGATCCTGAAATATGGAACCAAATTGAGGTCAAGGTGTGGGACTCTGCAACTAAAAACGATAAGGTTGCAGTGGAATTGCTCGGCAACTGGCGAGCAATCTCTGAGGCCTTAAAGAGCCCTGTGGGACCACAGTCAGAAACGTGTGCTTTGCCAGATAGCGAGGGCGTTGCAGACTCCTTTACTGATCCGACTGCTATGCCATGGGCCCCTCTGCCGCTACAGTCATCGAAGGCTTTTGCTGTTATGCCCCCTGTTGACCTGAACGTGCCTTTTGACCCAGGCCTATTGGCCTTGAAAACAAGATGGATATGCTTTTCTTCGATCCAGGAAGAATGGGATACATAAGGCCTGAAGACCGAATTGCTTGACAACTTAAAGCAAGACATATTGTTCAAAAGGAATGGAAAATGGAGACTGTTGTTTGTAGTCAAGAAAAGGAATGGAAAATGGAGACTGTTAAGTCATGGAACTTAAAGGATTGTTTGTTATCTTCTCTGATTGTACGTATGTATAGGCATACTCGGGTTTAGTATGTAAAAGCAATGTTCCATATATTAAGAATGTTTGATGTTCGTGTGTGCATGTTGGTGGAGCGTAGACTCACCACACACCCAGTGCTGTTTATTTACTTTTTATACCTTTTATATCTTTTATGCCTTTTATAAGTATAAATATTACTAAATTTAGATTGAGTTGAGACTTCATTTATAACAGGGGACAAATGCCCTTGGCCCCCTTCCTGCTCTGCCCAGACCAACAAGGGCCCAGAGGAGCCTCCTCTCCCCTGCCCCTGCGGCTCTGGGCTCCCTTTGCACAGCCCTGGCTCTACAGCAGCAAGCCCTGCTGGGAGCCCTCCTTTGCATGCTCCCACTGCTCCCTGACGCTGCTGTTGTCCTCTGCCGGGCACTGCCCAGCCCAGCCCAGCCCCTGCCCACCTCCCTCTCCCCAGCATAGCCCAGCACAGCCCAGTAGCCTAGGCTGGGGTGGCCCCAGGGCAGTGCCCACCGCAGGCTACTGCAGGGCTCTGGGCATGGCCACCACAGCCCCAGCCCCTCACAAGGCACCGCAGCTGCTGGGGCTGGGCCTCCCCAGCAGCCCCAGGGCTGGGGCCATCCACAACTCAGGAAGTGGAAGTCTGTGAATCTGCAGGAGCCCTGGTCTCTTGCCTGGGAGCCCCACTCCCCAGGCTAGCCCAAGAGGCCTGGCCCAGGCACAGAGAAGCTCCAGATTACTCTCCAGGATGCCATTTGCCATCAGCCCCAGCACCGGACAGTCTGAGGCCAGTCAAAGCTCAGTTATTCATGTAACCATGTGCTACCAAGAAGGGAGCTCTGAGTCCAGCCCTAGGTCCTACACGGATCACTCTGGAATTATGAGCCATGATGAAGCCCAGAAAAGCAAGAGGCCTGTTCAGGCTGCAGCTCCTTGGTTATATTCCTTAGACCAGTTTTAGTGCAAGAGCTGTTCATAGGAAGAGATCCCCATGTACGGACAACAAGACCGTCATCGAGATACATGAGATATAAAGGTGTAGTAACATGCAAGAGCACAAGTGAACAATGTGGAAACCAAAAGAGAGCAGCAGTGAAAAGGCCACATCCTGCTGCTGGCCATGGCCATGGCTCCAGGGAAGCAGCAACCCAGACCCAAAGGCAGCAGAGGCAGAGCCTAGTGGGCAGTGAGAGGCAGCTGGGGGCCACTCTGCAGCACTGCCTGCTTGCCAGGAGCTCCCCTGGGGCTCAGGAGCCCGGCCCAGCTCAGCAGCACAGCACCCAACTGTCATGGTTCCGCTCGAGTGGGCAGCCGAGCTCCACCACAGCCGCTCTCTCACTCCCCCTCCTCAAAGAGGAATGGGGAGAAAATATGATGAAAAGGGCTCAAAGGTTGAGATAAGGACGAGAAGATCACTCAGTAATTATTGTAACGGGCAAAATAGACTTGGCATAAGGAGATAGTAAGATTTATTGCTTATTACTAACAAGCTAGAGAAGTGAGAAACAAAGGAAAGAAACCAAAAGCACCTTCCACCTCCCATCCAGCCTCTTCCATCTCCTCCCCCCGAGCGGCGCAGGGGAACGGGGGAATGGGGGTTATGGTCACTCTACAGCACTTCTTCTCTGCTGCTCCTTCTTGGTCACTCTCGTCCCCTGTGCTGTGGGGTCCCACCCACAGGATACTCGTCCCCTGTGCTGTGGGGTCCCACCCACAGGATACAGTCCTTGATGAACTGATCCAGCGTGGGCTTCCCACAGGCAGCAGCTCTTCCAGAATTGGTCCAGATATGGGTCTGTACCACGGGGTCCATCCCTCAGGAGAAAACTGCTCCAACCTGGCTCCCCTATGGGCAGCAGCTCCTGCCAGGTCACCTGCTCCTGCGTGGTCTCCTCTCCACGGGCTACAGGTCCAGCCCGGAATCTGCTCCGGCAGGGGTCTTCCACAGGAGGCAGCCTCTGTTGGTGCAGGGCCACCTGCTCCACTGTGGTCTCCTCCACGAGCTGCAGCATGGAACCCTGCTCCATCGTGGCACAACATGGGCTGCAGGGGGACATCCTGCTTCACCATGGTCCTCACTACAGGCCGCAGGGGACTTCTGCTCCGGCACCTGGAGTACCTCTTCCCCTCCTTCCTCACTGACCTTGGTGCCTGCAAGGCTGTTCCTCGCTCCTCTCACTCTCCCAGCTGCTGTGTGGCGCAGCGCTTTTTTCCCTGTCTTAAATATACTCTCACAGAGGCACAAAACAACATTGCTTATTGGCTCAGCTCTGGAAAACAATGGGGCCCTTCCCAAACATGGGGCGGCTTCTAGATCCTTCTCACAGAAACCACTCCTATGGCCTCCTGCTACCAAAACCTTGCTACGTAAACCCACTACACCGACCATGGCATCACTTGCTGTGTGCCATTGGGGTCCCTTGAAGTGCCCCCAAGGCCTGAGGGCTGACAGCTCCTGAAGGCAGCAGGGTCTCTCCTGGGGTGTGGTGTTTGAAGCAGGCTGAAGTCATCACTGACTGCTCCTCTCTGAAGAAAGGGAAGATGAATTTTAGAAGTATGATTTCTGCTATTAAAGTGCGGTTGTCTGACATGAATACAAATTATTCCCTCCCTTAACACCTATTCTTTTCCCACTGCATGGGAGGACACCACAGCCATGACAGGCAGGGATCATTTCACCTCTGTGAGCTGCCTTCACTATTTATTTTAGGAACTGTGGAAGAAACATCTTGCTCATTGGTGTCCTAACAAGTGAGAGAGGACCAGAATGCTCTAAAATGGTTTCCAGGAACAAAGGGGAATAGGACAATATGACATCATTAGTTGAGTTTCCACTACTGTGAATTTGCAAGGTCCTCAACCCTTAGACACATCTGTTCTTCCTCTCTTGCATGACCAGCATGGTGGCTGGGATGTGGAACACCCTCATCATTGTGCTAGTTGCTGCAAGCCAGCACCTGCAGATGCCCGTGACCTTCTGCCTGGGGAATTTGTTCTCCTTGCAGACCTTGTACAGCTCCACCAGCCTGTGCCAGCTTGTTGCCAGCTTCCTGGCTGGGACAGCACCCCCTTTGCTCACAAAGGTGGGAGCACTATCAGCTGCACCTTCTGCATGACAGGAGTGCCTCCTCCGGGGGGGGCATGTCCTATGGTCAGCCCTGGGCTGTATGCCATCCTCTGTTCTCTGCAAGGCTTGAGAAGTGGAAGGTCTGACTCCAGATGGCAGCTGTATCTTAACCCAAGGGATTTCTGTCATGCACAGAAACCATTTAATTATTTCCCCAGCTACAGTTCTGTGGCCACGGTGTTGTATATCCCTTCTGTGATTTTTCCCCATTGCTGGAGCTCTCCTGCAGTGCCACAGTGATAGTCATGGTCTTTGCTTTCATAACCTACATTTTGGATCCGATTTTCCTCTTCCTTCTCATGCAGTTTTCATGTGTGTGCATACTGTGTTGGCAGGCCCAAGGCCTTGTCCACCTGTTCCTCTCTCCTCACTAGTGTCACTGTTTTCTATGATATCATTGTCAGCGTTAAGCCCACAACAGCCTGTCCTGGTTTTGGCTAGGATAGAGTTAATTTTCCTCCTAGTAGCTGCTATGATGCCGTATTTGGGATTTAGGATGAGAATAATGTTGATAACACACTGATGTTTTAATTGTTGCAGAGCAGTGCTTACACCAAGCCCAGGACTTTTGAGCTTCTTGCTCTGTCCTGCCAGCGGGCAGGCTGGGGGTGCAGCAGGAGCTGGGAGGGGACAGACCCAGGACAGCTGACCCAAAGTGGCCAAAGGGATATTCCATACCATCTGACGTCGTGCTGAACAATTAATATGGGGGGGGGCTAGTCAGGGTGGGGGGACGGGCTTCTGAGGAATATGATGGGCATCAGTCAGTGGCTGGTGGTGAGCAACTGCATCATGCATCACTTGTATACATTATTATCAGTAGTATTATTATAATTGTTATTATTTTCCTTTCTTTTCTGTCCTAATAAATTAGCTTTATTTCAACACACAGGTTTTTTTTTTTTTTTGATTCTGTCCCCTGTCCCAGAGAGGGAGGGAGGAGGAGGAGTGAATGGCTGCGTGGTGCTTAGCTGCTGGCCAGGTTAAACCACTACACAGCCCTCCTCAGAGATTTTAACCAAGCCCTTTCCCAAACCTTCATCATTCCCCTGGTCAATCTTCAGGTTACATAGAGGTGATATGGGAAGGATGGGAGAGGTGCTGGTTGAACTGCTGATGTAGTCATAAGACCTATCTCAAGGAGCTGGGGATGGAAAAATTGATCAGTGACATTCCTTGGGACTCAGAAAAGACAGATGTCAAACCCATTTTCTATTAGAAGCACAAGCAGAAGGATGATTATGCCTAGTCAAGAATTAAAATGCCAGCTTTAATTCTAGCCCTCAACCAAGAGCTAAACAAAATGCTAACCCACAAGAGTTGCCCTTATCCTACACCTTAAGCAGGCATCTTGAGAAGAACACCAATCCTCAAAGGTCTTGCCCTTCCATTAGCCCTAGAACTTGACTTCTAATCCCTAAATGTTGAATTGAACACCTAATCCCCAAAGCCCTCCACCACACACACAGCACATCTCATCTTCAACCCCACTCCTACCCCTAACTTCAGTTGTTTTTCCCCTTGGGGCAGGACAAGGATTGTGAGGTCCTTGAGCAAAGAGTCACTCTCCATCTTTTTTATAAGCCCCCTTTAAGTACTGAAAGGCTGCGATGAGGTCACCATGGAGCCTACTCTTCTCCAGGCTGAACAGCCCCAGCTCTCTTAGCCCTTCTTCATAGGAGGGGTGTTCCAGCCACTTGATCATCTTCATGGCCCTCCTCAGGACCTGCTCTAACAGATCCACATCCTTCTTGTGCAAGGGGCCCCAGACCTGGATGCAAGACTCCAAGTGGGGCCTCATAAGGGCAGAACAGAGGGGGACAATCACGTGGTGGGCTTTTGGCATAGCTGCCTTGGAGATGGAGGACATTAAATGGTTGTGTCTGCCTTGTCCACTCTTTCATAGGTCCCTTCTGCTGTGCAGGTGATGATCGCCAATGAACACCAGTTGCTGATCATTACCACAGCAGTGCACCTGAGGCAGTATTGCATTAACAGAGACTCCCTGATTCCCATCTATGAGCTGGTTCATTGACTGGAGAGCTAAGGAGTGATCAGCAACACTTGTTCAACCTTTAATAGTCCCAGATGGACAGTGCAAAATTCTAATGGTGAATGGAAGATAATGGTGAACTTCTGTTGCCTGAATGAAGTCACGCCACCTCTGAATGCTATTGTGCCAGGCATGCTAGAACTTCATTCAACAAGAACTGGAGTAAAAGGCAGCCAAACACTATGCCACAATTAATATTGCCAATGCATTTTTCTCCATCCCTTTGACAACAGTGTGAAGGCCACACTTTGCTTGCACTTGGAGGGGCATCCTGCCCACCTGGAATCGACTTCTGCAGGGCTGGAAACACAGCCCTACCATTTGCCATGGGCTGATCCATACCACCCTGTAACACAGGTGAGAGAGGAAGTTAGGAGAATCTTATCAAGTAAAGATTGAGCACTGGCAGCATTAAACTAGGATGCTACTTAGTGTCTTTGCTGTCTTTGCTAACTATGGTGCATTGTGCAAATTAACTAAAGCAAGAAGCCTTGGGCTCCTTACCAAGGTCAGTCTCCTGAAAAGAGTGTGAGCCTATCTGTAGAAACTGGTCCTGTGGATGGACAAGAGCCAAGGAGCAATGGAGTCTGCACAAAGACAAGAGGTCAACTGGTGGTGACAAGGAAGTCATCAATCTTTATCCCCATGACCCCCGAAAACCACCATCAGAATACACTGCACCAGTGCAGATGGGGGAGTTTATGGAAATGACTCCTTGGAACTAATTTTAATATGAAGGGGGGACAGGTTATGAATATGTATAGGCGTATTGTGAAAATTCATGCATATGTAACTCTTTACTGCATAAAACCAAGGCAAGTTGCCGTGTCAGGTGCGCACAACTTTGGCGGGACTACCCCCTGTGCTGCCCAACACTGAATAAACATACCTACTTTACAGTCTTACTGATTGTGGAGTCTGTTTTGCACAAGTCACAGGGAAGTTCCTGAACAACTCCAACATACTGATGTCATCATCGCATGGGGTGGCACAGCAGAAGAGAAATTTCAGAAAGGGAAGCAAATGTTCCAAATACTTCTGAAAGCTTGTATTGCCCTAAAACAAAGTAAGCTCAAGGAACCTGCACAGGAGAACCTAATGAAGGCTGGCCAGGTTCGGGGGGACCTCTGCTTGGGGAAATGTTGGGCATTGGTCAGTGTGTGATAAGCAACCGCATTACATCACTTGCTTTATATATATAATGATAATAAAACTTACTATTATTTATTATTAGGATTGTTACTGTTGTTACTATCTCTTCATTTTCTGTCCTTTTAAGTTGTCTTTAATTGAACCCATAAGGTTTTTTTGGGGGGGAGGGAGGTGAGCTAACAGCTCTGTGGTGATGAGGTACCTGACAGGTTAAAGCACAACATGTTTGACAATCACAATCTAACAGCACAAATCACACTTTAAAAAATCAGTCTCTGACATCTTCAGAGAGAAGCAGTCAGTGATGACTTCAGCCTGCTTCAAACACCACACCCCAGGAGAGACCCTGCTGCCTTCAGGAGCTGTCAGCCCTCAGGCCTTGGGGGCACCTCAAGGGAGCCCAATGGCACAGAGCAAGCGATGCCATGGTTGGGTGCTGTGCTGCTGAGCTGGGCTGGGCTCCTGGGCCCAAGGAAATCTCCTGGCAGAGAGACAGCTCTGCCCAGGAGCAGCTCTTCTGCACAGTGCAGCCGGGCTGGGGGCTCTGATCACAGGTGGCATGGGGAGAGGAGAGAAGGAGAGAGGGCTGGGAGGCAGTGAGGAGTGCAACAACAGAGGTCAGTGTGTGGCAGGAGAGATCTGCAGATTCTTGACACTGTGAGTCTCTGGCAGCAGGGCCATGCAGCTGCTTCTACAGCTGGCACATCCTATGGCTGGTAGCATCTGTCCAGATGGTTCTCTCTGTTTCTCTAGTGCTTTAGAGAATGGTATTTATGAGGGAGCATTTCAAGAAGAACACCAAGGCTCGTTTTATCTCAAAGGTAAGGTTTCTTTTTCAGTCTCTGTGCTTTCAGATTCCTGGAGCAGAGGTGAGACAGGTTTCATGGTAACAGGTTGTCAGGAGACTGAGACCCCTAGAATATTGCACTGAGAGATCAATGTGTCAGTGATTAAATTTGTAACGTACCTTCCCACGCCTCAGCCCACAGACTACACCAACATCATATTGTGGTTGTCTCAGGTCCTGAATATCCAAGCTGATATTCAGGACCTGAAAACCTGAATCCAGAGCCTGGATTCCTCTGCTCTCAACAGTGTTCAGGTTCATCTTGCATGACCCTTTGAGTGCAGTTCTCCTGCAGCTCAAACAGATGACAGCACAGATCAACTGAAACCATGGAGAGGATTCACAGGATCCACAGTAGTTCACTTGGAATGCAGGAAAATTGCCCATGATTTCTGCCTTAGAGACTTTCCTCAGGAGTGGTGGGTAAGATAGAACAAAAGGTACAACTCCACCCGTGTTCTTTACCTATTGGTGTAGGGCAAGACTGACTCCTGCATTACCCAGAGCAGAATCACCTGCACCAAGGAACAGCCTCAGGAAGCATTGATCCAAATGAAAGAAAGGGATATGCCAAATATCTTCCTGGAAGTGGGCTAGCATGTTGGGAAGCTTAAATGAGAAATGAACATCCTTTTTCTCAGATAACTCTATTGTTAATAATCACTGTTTTTCTGTTCCTTGGGCAGGACCCCATGCCCAGAAAGAGCAAATGCCCAACAGCAGCTCTGTGAGCGAGTTCGTCCTGCTGGCATTCGCAGACACATGGGAGCTGCAGCTGCTGCACTTTGGGCTCTTCCTGGGCATCTACCTGGCAGCCCTCCCGGGCAACGGCCTCATCCTCAGCGCCATAGCCTGTGACCACCGCCTCCACACCCCCATGTACTTCTTCCTCCTCAACCTCGCCCTCCTCGACCTGGGATCCATCTCCACCACTCTCCCCAAAGCCATGTCCAATGCCCTCTGGGACACCAGGGCCATCTCCTACCAAGGGTGTGCTGCACAGGTCTTCTTTTTATTCTTCTTCGTTGGAGCAGAGTATTCCCTTCTCACTGTCATGGCCTACGACCGCTATGTTGCCATCTGCAAGCCCCTGCACTACGGGAGCCTCCTGGGCAACAGAACTTGTGTCCAAATGGCAGCAGCTGCCTGGGGCAGTGGCTTTCTCAATGCTGTCCTGCACACAGCCAGTACATTTTCCCTGCCCCTCTGCCATGGCAATATCCTTGAACAGTTCTTCTGTGAGATCCCTCAGATCCTCAAGCTCTCCTGCTCAGATGCCTTCCTCAGGGAAGGTCAGCTTCTCATGTTTAGTGCCTGTTTAACTATTGTTTTTTTTGTTTTCATAGTTTTCTCATATGTGCAGATCTTCAGGGCAGTGCTGAGGATGCCCTCATCTCAGGGCCGGCAGAAAGCCTTTTCCACATGCCTCCCTCACCTTGCCGTGGTCTCCCTCTTTGTCAGCACAATCATGTTTGCCCACCTGAAGCCCCTCTCCATCTCCTCCTTATCCCTGGACCTGGTGGTGTCATTTCTGTACTTGGTGGTACCCCCAGCAGTGAACCCTCTCATCTACAGCATGAGAAACCAGGAGCTCAAGGATGCCTTGAGGAAAATGATGCATTGTTTTGTTTCAGAATCAAGAAATTGCCCTTTATCTTCCGCATATGACTGATGATGTAACATATTAAAGGCAGAAAGCTAATTCTGCTGTTTTTTTTTTTTTTTTTTTTTTTTTTTTTTTTTTTGTCTTTTTTAATACTCTGTACAGCAGTACCTCTGGCTCGGTGCTCTGTGGAACACAGGTTTCATGGGAAGGCAATGAAACAGTGGTTGGACAGGCCAGCACAGACATGTTCACCTGGGAAATGCTCTCTGGGAGTTGGGATGCCCCAGGAGAAGAGCCAGGCCCTCAGTGTCTGCAGGGAAAACATGGGAAGAGAAACTCTTTGCTGTTGGTGCCAGCAGGCACATCATATGAATGCGGACAGATGAACACGAGTGAGGACAAAGGCCATCAGCTATTGCTACAAGTCTCATGAATGCCTGTGAGGCAGATAATGTAATGAGGTCAAGTAACGTCCCCTGGAAAACCACCTGAAGGCAGCTCTGGGATGTGCTTCCTTGAACTGAGGTCCCTGTGTCCTTCTTCTCATGCCTTTGGGCATCTCAGAGGAGGGCAGAGCAGGGTGAAGCACCGCAGGGCTGAGGTGCCTCCCAGCCTCTGGCACTGGCTGAAGCAGCCAGAGGGACACTGTAAGTGCTGCAGTGCACTGTCTGTGGCTGTGCAAGGCAAGGACTCGGATCTCTCAACAGCCCTGTGTATATGAGGAGTGCAGGAGGTCAGCCCAGACTTAGGCACGTCACAGAGCCCTGACACTGCACTGTGTGATTCCAGAAACAATTCTCAGTGACCCTGAGATTTCTGTCACACCCTCTTGCACAGGTGTCTTGGTTTCAGTTAGGACAGAGTTAATTTTCCTCCTAGTAGCTGGCAGGGTGCTATGTTTTGGATTAGGATGAGAAGAGTGCTGATAACATGCGGATGTTTTAATTGTTGCAGAGCAGTGCTTACACCAAGCCCAGGACTTTTGAGTTTGTTCTGTCCTGCCAGTGGGCAGCCTGGAGGTGCAGCAAGAGCTGGGAGGGGACAGACCCAGGACAGCTGACCCAAAGTGGCCAAAGGGATATTCCATACCATCTGACGTCATGCTAAACAACTTTTGGGCTGGCTAGCCTGGGTGGCGGGGACGGCTGCTCAGGGATATGCTGGGCATCAGTCAGAAGGTGGTGAGCAATTGCGTTGTGCATCATTTGTTTTGTACACCTTATTAGTAGTAGTACTATTATCATTACCATTATCATTATCGTTATTGTTATCGTTATCATTATCGTTATCGTTATCGTTATTATTGTTAATATTATTTTCCTGTCTTAACTGTCTTTATCTCAACTCACAGGCTTCACTTTCCTATTTTCTCTCCCCCATCCCAGAGAGGGAGTGGTGAGAGTGAGCAAACGGCTGTGTGGTGTTTAGCTGCCACCTGGGTTAAACCACAACATCAGGTCCATTGCAGATACCCCTCTCTAATATGTCACACTACCCTGCCTTCCTGGACCGGACCATCAAACACTTGGATTAGAGAGATTTCTGGGGACTTGGGAAAAGCAGACATCAAACTCATCTTCAAGAAGGACAAGAAAAAGGGTTCACAGAATTTCAATTGTCACCTCTACCCCTGGGAACATGATGGGAATCTCCTGCCACAGGTGAAGCAGTAGGGGAGGGAAGAGAAGGGAACGTGGTGAACCTGGTCTTTAGCAAGGCCTTTGCCATGGTCTCCTGGAGTCTCCCTTTAGCCACATTGGTGATATTTGGACTGAAGAAGGGGATGATTTGGGGGGGGAGAAGGTGGCTGGACATCAGTGGTACAAAGTCCTCCTGCCAGCCAGTTACCAACAGCACCCTTCAGTCTTGGGCATTTGAGACAACACTGTTGACCCTCTTTGTTATCTCCCTTCATGATGGCATGGAGCACATTTCTCAATCTTGATCTCTTCAACATGAGTTGTTCTTTAATTCAATGACTTTTTCCCTTGGGTTTCTGTTTGAAGACAAAGTGGGCAGAGGATAAAGAAGAAAAAAAAGTTGGGAAATATATTTTGGTAAACATTTGCATAAGACTATTCACCAAAAAAAAAAAAAAAACCACATAATTTGGTTGATTGTACTTGTCCACAGTGCTGTCAATAATAATAATAATAATAATAATAATAATAATAATAATAATAATAATAATAATAATAATAATAATAATAATAATAATAACAACAACAACTATGAGAATAAATCAAGATTTTTTTTTTTTTTAAAAAAAGGTGGAGGTTGTGATGAATGTTTTAACAATTCGTGTCCATAAAGAACAATTCTGTTTGAATCCTGTCTGCCTCTGGGCCCTGCACTGGCAATTTAATTCTGCAGATGCAGTGTGTCCCAGTCTCCCCCTCATTCTAGTCAATTTATCATGTCTTCAGAAAACACTCCTTAAATTTATGAACCTGTTTGCTTTTGTTATTCCGGACTTCTATTTCTAACAGTTACAGCCTTTTTTCCTGTCTTCTTCGAGATTAACTTAACACTGCTATAGATGTGTCTGTGAATGGCTGGGGAAGAATGTTTTAATTACTCGTGAAGCGTCAAATAAGAAAGCTGTTTGTGTTTGATGTCTGGGAGTTTCAGAACAACTGATAACAACTAGTGACTGTTATGGGATACTATGTGGATCTTTGGTATCTGGCCAGGGGACCAAGAGATTAAGAGGAAGGAAAAAGAAACTGAAGGACGGTTGGGAGACAAGACCTGCAGAAAGTGTTCCATAAACTTGGAATTGTGCCGAGTGAGTACAAAGGGGAGAGGAAGACTACGAGCCTTCAGCATGAAAGACCCCTAGAGACCCCCAGAGGAGACTGATGCGCATGCTCCAGTAGGAGGGACTGGACTCTGGAAGCTAATTATAATAATCTATTTTTTTAGAAGTAGTAATGAATATGTATTAGTCTAGGAGCATAAAAATCAGCTGCTTGATGTAACTGGTGTGCGTCCTGGTGGAGCAGAGACTCCCGGTGCACCCAGCGCTGTTTGCTTACCTCTATTCCTTTATATTCTTTTAATAAATCCTATTTTTTTATTTAATCCTAATTTGAATCCTGAGCCATTTATAACATGGTGCTGCCAAAAAAGACTCTTTCAGCTATTACTTGGAGTCCTTTTATGCACAGATTTCCATTGTTTCCTAGATCTACTTTCACGGCTGGTTTCAGTTATCTATTCAGAGGTGGCCGCTGCCTCTAGGATGCCCAGGGGTAGCTGAGGCACCCAGGTAGGAGAAGTGACACAGGACCTAGGGGAGCCCTTCTGGAGCTCAAACTGGGGGGCATGAACTGAGGCTAAGCCCCTTAGGGGCTGTGCAGGGCTGGTAAGGAGGCTGTGCAGTGGCTGCCTATAGCACTCTGTGTCCTTCCATCTGACTAAGAGGTCCCTTCTCTCTCAGAAACTGACTGGTCCACTGCAGGGAAACAGGCCCTCCTTGCAGGTCATGGAAATGTTTGAAAAGCTGTCCCGAGCAAGAGGACACATTTGGGAAGGTCAGGAGCAGACTGGAGAAGAGAGATGTAAGAATGGGGAAGTGAAGAGGAGCTTCACCAGCAGAGAGGAAAGATTTTTTTTAAAGATGGAACAGGCATTCAGGTACTGTTGCTGCTGCTGCAACACTGACAGAATCCACTACTCTGATCCCTAGCACCTCCGACCTTCCCTCTAAACCAAAACACAGACCCATGCACTCTTATTTTTACCCTGTTTCTCACTCTAACCCCTAGTCCTTATCCCTCATGTTAAAATGCCAACCTTAACCCCAGCTATTACCAAGCCCTAAATGATACCCTAACTCACTGAGCTTGCCCATACCTGAAACACTGACCAGGCACCATGAGAGAACACCAAATCCTCCCCCTAAGCCTGTGCCTGACGCAGAAAGGCGAACTTCAATCTGTGAACCCTAACCTAAACATGGAACCACCAGAATTCTTTCATGTGCTCTAATCTCTACCTGCAACTCCATTCCAAACCCTAATTTAAGTTGTTTGCTCCTTGGGCAGGGCAGGTGTCCTGTGCTCTGAGAACAGTCGCATGGAAGAGGCATGTGAGATGCCAAATATCTGACCAGATTGCAGGCCACAAGGAGGAGCTGGGTGGGGATGTTATGGTGAGGTCAAGTGTGCCTCAGGATCTGCTCGGCCTGCAGGAGGCACATGGCCATGGAGGTGCCTGGGAGGTCACTTCTGTCTCTGGACTTGATAGGCCAGCTCCAGGAATGTAGAATGCAAAGGGACTGTGAGGTCACTTTTTTAGGAAGTAGCTGGTAGGTCATCTTTGATGTGTGGTAGGGATCAGTGCATTGAGGCTGACATCTGCCAGTGTCCCTGATAGGCCATTGCAGACACTTGGCTGGCATGATCACTGTGGGATCCTCTCTGCCAAAGTACCTTGTGGTCCTGTCTTGCTTGTAGGGTGGTTTCTGAGATGGTGAAGCTTTTCTTAACAGTAGGAAAGAAAGAAAAAAGATTGTGTCACAAAGTGCATCTTGGAAGGTGGAGACTAGACATGATGAGGAAGAAATGTTCCTCAAATGGTAGTGTGTTTGTTCTGGAGGAAGACTATCATCATACTATGTCTCCGTGCTACAAGAATTAGCTGGTGAGGGTGGAGAGACATCCATGAAAGCATGGAAATTCCCTGCTGAGAGCAATGAGGGGAAGGGAGAAGGGTGTCTGCAGCCTGCGGGGAAATGGGCAGGTGTGGGACAGTGCAGAACAGCCTGCAGTGGAGATGGCAGAGGACCCTGCCAAGGCTGACAAAGAATGATAGCAACATTCCCAACTGATATTGATCCAGGGTGTCTCCTAACAACATCCGGGAAGGTCAGAAAAGCAGCCTATTGAAGCTGGACCCTGCATATACAAACTTTCTCCTCACTTGATGTGGAGTAATTGCCCAAGCTGACCAAGAAAATTAAATTAATATTCACATTTTAAAGAAAATGTACAGCATTGAAGAAGCTTTCAGGGTGGAGTGTAGCTGCACTACCTAAGCATTCCCTAGGCTTCCAACCTTAGATGTTATGGCACTGGGGGAACCTGGTGTGCTAACTCTAAGGAACAGTACAGAGCATAGAGTGGAGTGGAGACACCATGGCTAGGCTCTGTGACCAGGTGGGATCTCGATTGTTCTTGTGCACAATGAGACTGATAAGCTGCACTTTTGCTACCCTGAGCCAAAGACATGTCAAGTTTTTGACAAAATGCTGTACTCTAGTGAACTTTTGCTCATTATAATACCATTATAATACCAAAACACACCTCCATCCAAAGAGCTACCTACCACCAAGGTGTGACCACCCTTCACTGAGCACGCATTCTGTGTTTCTCAGAGCCCATACCTTTAAATGAAAGCGAGAAAACTTTTCACCAATCATAACCAAGATATGCTTGACTAGAGTCACTCAAGCTCCACCTAAATATAGAAATTAATATAAATTGGCTTAAGAGAGAGGGGATCATAGAATCATAGATTATCCTGAGTTGGAAGGGACCCACCAGAATCATCAAGTCCAACTCCTGTCAGTGCACAGGCCTACCCAAAAATTCAGACCTTATGACTAAGAGCACAGTCCAAATGCTTCTTAAAATCCATCAGGTTTGGTGCAGTGACTACTTCCCTGGGGAACCTGTTCCAGTGTGTGACCACCCTCTCAGTGAAGAACCTCTTCCTGCTATCCAGCCTGAACCTCCCTTATTGCAGCTAGAATCGTATGATGTTTTTGTCTAGCTGTATGCTGGACATTTTGTCCAGTAGGATCCTATGGGAAACTATGTCGAAAGCTTTACTGAAATTCAAAAAGATCACATCAGATTTCCCTTGATCGACTAGATGGGTGATCTTATCATAAAAGGAAATCAGATTTGTTAAACAGGACCTACCACTCATGAACCCATGTTGGCTGCGACCTATGACCGCATTGACCCTCAGGTGCACTTCAATAACTCCCAGGGTAATCTTCGCCATAATTTTACCAGGTACTGACATGAGACTGACAGGTCTATAGTTACTTGGGTCTTCTTTATTCCCCTTCTTGAAAACTGACACATCATTTGCCAGCTTCCAGACACATTTCCAGCTTCCACTCTTTATTTACATAACAAGTTTTTATTGTCTTTTATAGTAATAGATGGATTGAACTCCAGCTGGGCTTTGACCATTCTATATCCATCCCTGAACAGCTGCATGATACTTAGGATTTAGTTCCAGACAAATTGTCAGCAGGCATGAGAAGGAAGCACAGGAAATGTGGAACCTGGCAGCCTTCCATCACCTACCATTCTGTGACTCTGTGCTGCAATTCCATTCAACTGATTACTCCTGAATTGTCCAAATTGTCCTGCAGCCCCTGATGCTTCTATCTTGTGAGAGATAGCACAATCACACGAAGGTTGAACCATTGGCATGCAGACATTAACAGCTGACAGAATGAAGTGTCAGTGTGGGACAACTTCGAGAAACTGCAGGATTTTGCCTACAGAAACCTCTTGATGCTTACAAGAAGAGCCTAGTCCTGCACCACAACTGCTTACATCAGGGCAGACGGGGACCGTGCTGAGTGAGCAGTGCCCAGGAGGAAGAGGGCCTGGACACCAAGAGAGATGCTATACGAGCAGTGGTGCCTGCTCACCATGAACTAGGCCAGCTTCCTACAGAGCTGCCTTACAAGGGCTATGGCCACCAAGAAAATCTGTGTTATCAGACTCAGCTCAGATACAGTGAGACACCACATGGACAAGGGTATACAGACAGAGGAAAAAGAGGTGCAGGTCTGTGAGTCCCTAGGACAGCCTGGTATGAACAGGATAGAGGGCTGTGAAAAGACTGAAAGTCTCAGCAGGACCAAGGTCTTCTGTCCATGGCTATGGCTGTTGTCTCTGCCACTGAGACAGATGTGATGACCATAGAGACAATGAGAAACCAGGAAGATCAAAAGAACATGAAATCATTTCAAAAGAAAACATTTTCTATGGCAAAGAGTCTTCTGAGACTGGTGAAAAATTGCGGCAAACTTCCTCTCTAAAGCCTGACACTGAATGTAGTTCTAAAAACCTTTCCTCCTCAGCTATTACAGATTGATGCCAAGATACAAAGGCTGAGACTAAAAAAAACTGACAAAGAGCATTACCAAAGCAAGAGGGAACATGCTCATACCGAAGAGAAGGAGAGTCAAAAAGCAGGTCCTGCCAGCAAGAGAAGGTGCTCTCAGAGCGTGGAAGTTGTTGAGCAAAAGCATCACAAGCAGGAGTACTGGGAGGGAAGCAGGTACAGATCTTTCCCTCGTGAAAGAAACAGCCCTGATAATGGCAGAAGAGCAGTAAATATTCAAAGTACAGATCTGGCAGCAGAGGAAGATCAGAACAAGGTAGCAACAGATATTACCAATCCAAAGGGGAAAGAAGTTGGAGCAGAGAAAGATACTATCGAGATGAACCACGGAGATGGGAAAGATGTAGCTATTACAATGATTACTATTCACCTCATGAAACAGGAGGCAGTAGAGAGAGCAAGTTCTCTCACGGCGAGTCAGACTTTGACAAATTGACTCCAATTTACTGCAGCAGGTCACATAAGCGTTATCATTACAAAAGCAGATGGCCTTACGGTTCCCTCTTGAGAGAGGAAGATGTACGTCCCTTTAGCACACCCAGAGCAGACTTGCATTGTTGCTCAGTACCTCAGCAACATTCCGGAAAACATTCTTGTGAAAGACAAGCACTTGCACCTGTGTCAGCTCATTTGGAGAACTGTCGCCAGAAAAATGAAACAGAATGAAACAGAAAAAGACAATGCAGAAGGTAGTGAAAGTGCAATTGAAAGGAAAGGCAGAAAGATAGAAAAGGAGCTTTTAGGTGGTGAAAAAATGCAAGAATATCATAAGTTCTAGAAGAAAAAGAAGTCTACTCAGAATTTTTTTTCCTAATTCTTTTCTGGGTGCTTCTCATGTTTTTTTTTTTTTTGGACCACGTAGTTCAAATCACATCTGCACACCATTCTGGATTAGGTTAAAACATTTTTTTTACTTGCACATATTCCAGAGCTAAAAGTTCCTCATCACCCAAAGCTGAAAGTTGTTAATATTTTCAGACAATAATTGTAGACTAGCTACTATGGCTTATTCTTTCTCATAATATCAGTAAAGTTCCCTCTTGAGAAGAAGCATATACTTTCATCTGAGAAGGCTAATTCATCAGGAAACAGTTCTCTGCAACTTCTAGTATTAAATGTTGTTTATGGGAAGACTTATTTGTAGTAAATCAAGAAATATATTCATTTAATTCTAGACTGTTGTTTTTGGAAATGTTTTTCTCTGGCTAGTCCACGAAGTACTCTGGGATAATTTTTCTATCCTCATGGTCTCTCTTTAGGAGGTGAAAATCCTGAGTATTTGGACCTTCGAGCCTACATGTCTCAGTCAATTGGAGAACCACTCCTCTATGCCTTATTGTTGCCTTCAGGGGGCAGTGGCGACCTGGTTCAGGAACGGCACGGCGGCCAACCCCAGGCCGCTCGGTCCATCGGCTCACAGACACCAAGGTGGTGGATGGCAAATGGCGTTTATTGTCGAGTCACATGGGCTTATATACCCGAGGCCCATAGCGTCACTTCTGCTTGCTTACATCACAGGCCACACGCTACTGTCCATCAAGGGAGGGGCTCCACCTTTCCGTACAGCGCGACATCTTCCGGCCACCAGACCCTAACTACCCACATTTCCCCCCTCCCTATGCACAACCAAATTAGCTAAAATATAACAATCTTAAGATGCAGACATCATAACTTAACTAAAAAACATAAGGCACAATAACCAGGAGAAAACTAAGAGGTAACTGGTAACCCTGAGTAAATACACTCTTAAAGTAGTTGTTGGTGTTCTACCAACATAATGTTAACTTTCTCTAACCAACTTTTAACAAACAACACAAGCATATTTAGTATACAAGGTCCAAAGATAACATCACACAAACGCATTGCAGCCCCCCACCCACGGAGACCGCTTCGCTGGTGTCTGGGTTCTGCCAGTGTGGAACTCTCAGGCTTAGACAGGACGCTTGCTGACTTATTGTCTTCTCATGTCGCCGGGGTATACAGACTACGGGGGTGCCCGATGATCCGTTCCTGTGAACAGAAACTCAGTTTTCATTAGTTTTGCTCTGAAGTTGGGGCGTCGGCTGTTTGGAGCTTCTCTGGCTGCACGAGTTGCCATACCTTCGTGGGCCCTCAGGCCCTGGACTTGCGCCTGGGGGGTGATCACTGTTGGGTCCGTACCCATTAGCCGCTGCAGGCTAGAGCCATACAGTGTGTGATCCGTCCCAGTTACTTGGGCCAGTTGTCTCATACAGTTGTCCCCCCATTCTCGTTTAAAAATGATCATCCCACCCCCGTCAAAGATCAGTCTACAAGTTTGTTTTATATCAAACGCGAGCATGTCGTCTCCCCTGAAAACACCATCTATGAGGGTGGAGACCATTGCAGAATGAAGCCCTTTATCCACAATGCCTTTAACAATCGCTTGTAAATCCTTAGGGTTTGTTGGTGAGTGAACCCTCTGCCCCCGTCTGTCACCCAGACCGGCAACGCTAGCATGGCCGATAAAGCCAAGATGGTGCACGCAATCTTAATTTTCCTCCAATCTGTGAGAGGAATTTCTCTGCCTCGCGGTGCAGCTTTATTTCGGATGGGGATATTTTTGCTATCTGTCCTCATTTCCTCCTCCGAATTTGAATCGGTATCTGATCCGGAGTCAGAGCTTGACTGACTGCTCACCTCCGAGTTCCGGTACCCTCCCATCGAGTTCCGGCCCCGCCCCCCACCCCTGCGGGCGGGCCGCTCTCTGCCTCGTGGCTCGCCCCGCCGCCATCTCAGCGAGGCGTTTGTGCCACAGGAGCGTGTTTTCGGATGGCCGTTCCGATCGGCTCGCTGCCCCTCTCTCACGCTTCTACCTCCTCCCCGGTCGTCCCCGCAACCGTTCTCTTTCTCGCATTTCCATGTGTTAGTAAAACCTAACGCTTCATCCCCGTTCCCGCCGGAGGCTTCTTCACCTGACTCTTTGTCTTCTAGTTCAGCACCGTACTGGGGCGCACATGGCCGTGGTCTCTCCCAGATTTCCCCAGGCTCTGGTTCCCCACCGGCACCCCTGGCTTCCTCAGCCGAGCCACCCCATAGCTTCCACAACTTTGATACGACCTTCACAAGGGTTTCCATCTTCCTTGTTGGTCCGGGAGCTTCCTCCCCGCCAGGCTGGTCCTGCCGCTCCGGCCGCCGTTCACCCGAATCCAGGAGTTTTCCCGGGTTTCGGCACCACTTGTTGCCTTCAGGGGGCAGTGGCGACCTGGTTCAGGAACGGCACGGCGGCCAACCCCAGGCCGCTCGGTCCATCGGCTCACAGACACCAATGTGGTGGATGGCAAATGGCGTTTATTGTCGAGTCACATGGGCTTATATACCCGAGGCCCATAGCGTCACTTCTGCTTGCTTACATCACAGGCCACACGCTACTGTCCATCAAGGGAGGGGCTCCACCTTTCCGTACAGCGCGACATCTTCCGGCCGCCAGACCCTAACTACCCACACCTTATATGTGGTGCTGGTGCATCATGGTATCAACTGTCGCTCAGGACACTATGTATGCTACATAAAGGTAGAAGTCAACAGCATTTCTAATAGGGTAAAGGTTGTGCTGGCAAATCAATTAAAGCGTGACTAGTAGCTACAGTTTCTAGGGAAAAAGATTTCCTGAAATAATCCCAAACTTGAATCCATCAGCTCCCTGTGACAGGACCTGTAGCTCCAGGGAGCTGCCCGCCGCCTCGTCGGCCAGACCGGCAGCAATCCTGCCAGCACAGAATAGCTCACTGGCTTTCCGTGCATTTCAGGGTAAACTGACGATTAATTTCTATTTCCTGGCTTGGGTGTTGCTTTATTCTTTAAGGAAGCTTCAAGTTTAAAGGTTAAACTCAGTTATGTCAGGGTTAAACTCTGTTTCATGAATGGGATCTTGTACAAAAACTTAAGCTGTGATTGACTGTCTGCTAAGCGGAGGCCAAACATATACCTACTGAGAAGCAGGTCATAAGCGATAACGTTTTCTAAAGAGACTGCTAAACACATCTGAACAGTGCTGCTGCAGAACTCTGAATGGGGGGATAACAACCGTCTTAACTGATCTGGAGTCTTGAGTTTACTTTTCAGTGGACAAGAGGTGTGTCTCTCATGGCAAACAAAGAGAGGAATAACACCCGATACTCATGTCAACAAAAATTTATGCTCAGAGCGTAGGTTAGGAACAGCATCGGTATGTATATGGAACATCGGGAGAGGAGCTATATTGGTATTTACAGTTTACAGCTTACATTCCCCTGTTATTTTGCATGAGGAAAACATGCAACTTTACAAAGTAGAATGGAAAGAGATGCTTTTTAGTCTAACTTTTCAGTTTTTCATAGGAGTTTTAAATGTGGTAGGTGCAAAACACCAGAAGCACTGCTGCCAAAGTTATATTCAAAGTAGTATGTCTTGGAGAAGCAGAAGAAGCCCAGGGAGAAATAAATTTACAAACATGCTCTTCATGCTCTCCTTTCCCAAGATTTCTCTGAGATATAGCCCATCCTCTGTGGGTTTTGAGGTATGTGGTTCCCAGGAGTGAAAAGGAGGGCCAAACATCTCTCCTCTTGGATCTCAACATGCCAGGGCTTTAGTGTACTGCCACTTACGGCTCCGCTTTTTCACCTGGAAAAAGCGACCTCATGATGTAGACTGAGGAGAACTGCTATTGTTGCACTTTTTTTTTGTTTGCTTGTTTTTTCTTTTCCCTATTAGTATAGGCTTAAGAATATAGAGAAACGTGCTGATGAAACAATTTTTACATCTCCTTACAAAAAAAAAAAAAAAATAATAACTTGATCTCCTGATTGGCTTCATGCTGAACTCTGTGCTGTTCTTGTCATAATCTTGGTCTCTCCATAGATAATATGGTTTAAATACAAATAGAATCATGTGATGAGGAAGATTTCACTGCAACAAATTCAACATCTAAAATAAAATTTTACATTTTCTGTGATTTTCTTTCTGAGCAGAAGTGTGTAGTATTCCTTTTATATTGATGCAGAGATTATTTAAAACAGTCTTTAAATGCTTGATGACTTAACAGTCTGCATATTTATTATAAAATCAAAACAAAACAAAACAAACAAAGCAAACTTGATAGACTATTTTTTTTTTCCATTTTTGAATGACCACTAGGAAAGAATGCTTGACGTAAATAGGCTAAAGGCAAATAGTTTTAATTTGATTTGATGATTAAGTCACAAACAAGAGGAAGCATTGCGAGATACCTTATTAAATTCAGTCCAACCAAGTAGGAAAACTAAATTTGGACAGCTGTATCTTGGAAAAGAATTTTGTAGGTAGAAAGGAAGTTCAGTGGAACCTTGCATCAGTATATGAAGATGAGAGCATGCTTATTCAGAGTAACATACACTGGTGATAATACTGAAATATTTTTTGGTTCCAATGTAGATCTGAGTTCTCCCAAGCACACTGAATTCACAGCTATTAATCCTCCAGAGGACACTTTGCAATTTAACACCTGGAGAATATATAAAATTCCTGCTATTGTTCTACTTGTTTTTTTGTTTGTTTGTTTGTTTGTTTGTTTGTTTGTGTTTTCCCTACTAGTATAGGCTTAAGAATATAGAGAAATGTGCTGATGAAACAATTTTTTAACATAAAAAAGCCAGCTTGGTACATCTCCTCACATGCTGCAAGAAATTCAACATCTAAAATCAAATTTTACATTTTCCATGATTTTCTTTCTGAGCATAAGTATGTAGTATTAAACATATGTATGTATCTGTGATGAAGCCACAGTCCCAGTTACTCAGATATTTTAATAAGCACTTGCAGTAAGATAAATTGCTGCATCTTTCAGCATTATTTGATTTAATTGTAGGGTTAGAGATGTTGATTCAACAGAGCTTTAAAGTTTCTAAGAGGTGACTTTGAAAAATACCAGCTAAATTACTGGCAAGACTGCACGCATTCTTAAAAACAACACCCCCCCCCCCCCCCCAGTCATCTACTTTCCTCTTACAGATAACTGAAGTAATCCCTGAAGAAGACAGCTGACTATCCAAAGGCAAGTTTTATTTTTATACATTTTCTACATGTTATACCTAGCCACAACTTAGCAACCAGTTAACAGTCAGTGACAATCCTGTTCATTGTTGAAAATGTCATTCTAACTTAGGAAATAAAGGACCTCATCTTCTTGCTGTACAGCTGAATGCATTTTACGTAATGTTTGAAGAAGTGAAATCTTGGAAGAGGTTTTAAATACTTCTGCCTGGTTTGGATGATGAAGTAAATTGCCAGTCAGTAGATTCTGGCACTGACAAGTTTCTTCAAGCTTAAGAGGGAGTGCAATTATTGCCAAGCGTGTTTGTGTTTTGAGACAGGGATGACTGGAAGTTGTAATCTTGAAATACGCCATGGAGGGGAGGCTGGTTGTTCACACATTCTTGCCAACATTAATGCAATCTTTCCCATTATCAAGAACAAAATTAGGGACTGAATGGAGGTCTTTCAAATACCAGTGTTGCAAAAATAGTCTCTTTACGATACTAATGTCAAAAGAATCCAGATTGTACTGAACTGTAAGTATCTCTTCTAGCTGAAAAATCAGGAACAGCACAGAAGAAAATGCATCTGCTCTAATGCTCTTCGGGCTTCAGTGAATTCTCTGGCCAGCAGATGGCAAACTCGTTCTTTCTAAACCAGTCGAAAGAATAAGAAGAAAGTAAACGTCTTGCATACATTACACAAGTCCGGGGCATGGGGATCACTGGGCTATATACGTGAAAGGGATGTTCGTTGATAAATACAGCAGTAGCCCACTTGGATACGCTGCAACGTAAGCAGGATAGGAGGGCTGTGCAAAGCAATTCTGGTAAATTGAGAAATTCAAGTATTTCATCAAGCGTAAAGATACTAATTAGTTTCCTTTTGGGGAAGGTCAGTCTTTCAAAGAAAATAAAAAATGTCTCTTAAGCAGGATTTTCTGAATGGTGGAATCTAATCTGAAAATGGTGGAATGTAATCTTAAATCCTGTGATTTAAGGAAATTCCAGATATAAGAGAGAAAGAGCAGCATTAAAACAGTTAAATTCCTGCATTCCTAAGTGCTCTCTCTAGCAAGTTTCTGAACGCTTCTGTTCTGTGGCTAGGATTTGGTCAGCTTGACTACGAGATCACTAGTAAAACAAGGATGCTGTCCAGTCAAACCTTCAAATGACTGTAACTTACCTAAGGTCTACCATTTGCTACCAAAGCAGGTGGCTTTGTCCTAATATTCTGTACAGTTCACCAATTTTAGCATAGAACTGAAATGCAGTCGTTTAATGGGAGGGTTTTGGAAGCCCCCTTCTCCAGCCAGTTCAGCCCTGTAGTCAGAGACCAGATCAAGCCGTGTGCAGGGTTGTGAGTTCTCTCTTCAGAAAGAAAACCACTGAGACAGACAGTTCCATGTTGAGTATCACAGCAGGGAATGACATTTCTTCCCTTTGTCTTTCAGATGCAGAGCTTACTTCTGGAAGCCTTCAATACTCAGACTAAACCTACCATCAAAACCGACAATCTTTTTACCATCCAAACCAACCATTTTTCCATCTAACCCAACAACTTGGGTTTTGAAATGAAACTGGTAAGCCACAAGTCTTTATTCGATATATTTTGCAGTGAAAGGGTTTGCTCTGTAACCTGATCATTTAAACTGTTGTGCCAAAAAGAGGGGCACTTGCAAGAGCACTTATAGTCCATGCTATAAAATTGAATCATCCCCTAGAAAGAAAAAAAAAATGGAGCAATTATCTTGCATATATTCTTGATAAACAAGGAGCTACACAATAGTATATAGTTTCACACTGTATTATTGAGAATGCCCAGGCTTAAGTAACAGCTCTTGATGATAAATGAAAAGATTAACATGCAGTGGATTTACACAGAACATTACATTTTTAACAATGATTGATACAGAGTATTTGTCATGCAAATCACCTGTGTACACCAAGTTATACTTATATCAGTATATATCTGTACAGTATTTGCATTTTATATTTAAACTCTAACTCAAAACATTTTCCAAGAAAATACAGAAATGAAACCGGTAAGCCACAAGTCTTAATTTGCAGCATTTGGTGTACAACAGACCTAGCTTTTCCAGCAAGCATATCTACATAGGTATGTAACAAATCTTCAAAAATAGGCATTGTTTTTATATATGAAGCATTATAAAAGCTGCTTGGTTTATAAAGGTTTGGTTTTGTACCAGTTTAAAACTGTTCAAAATGTTAAGTGATTTAAAGCTTATTTTGTCAGAATATCTTAAAATTTAAATCAGTCCAGGGGAGCTTAACTATTATATACAGTTCTCTCCCTAGATTGCACTGACAATGTGGCAGCAATTTAATGCTAGTAATAATATATTTCCTGCTACAATCTCCTCAGTTACACATTACTCTAAATAATTATTTCTGCATGATATAAGAACTTAAAACACAGCAAACAAACTCTCAAGGCATTTCCTTCATGTTTACAGGGAGACACCGTTACCTGTCTAGATAAACAGATTTTCTTGAAGGTTCTATTTCAGCATATAAGAATTGATTTAAAACAAACAAACAAACAAACAAACAAACAAAAAGTGCTTCATGGCTTACTGGTTTTGTAATCTCACATTTCTCCAGGAATACTTGATTTGCTGCATTTCACCATTACACTTGTCAGCACCACCGATTCTGGTTTATCACTATTTGCATTACAAATCTCCTTGTCCAAAGCTTAAACTGATGTATGCACTGCTTGAAAACAAAACTTGAAGTTGCAGAGCAGAAGACTCAAGTCATTATGTTAGCAGCTTTGTAACCATACTGCTTTCCAAACATAAGCTGTACAGCTTACTTCGTTTCTATGAAGAGTTTAAACGGCTCCCATTAAGCAAAGATGTCCCCACACTGATACTTACTATTAAGCAACGATTCCACCTCCTTTGGCTGAGGTTTACTCCCTTACTCACATTCGAACATTCATCCAAGTAGCCTGCAATTCCACACTCTCGAGGGAAAGTCCATAGAATAGAAAAGGTTCCTCCAGTCTCTTCCTCTCAGCCTTTTTTTGAAGCATGCAATAAAGCAAAACATTCACAGGCTTCCCTTCCATGCAAAACAAGGAAAATTAGTCAGACAAGAACCACGAAACTCATTGTCCTTTGAAGTTAAAATGAGATTTGAAATAGATCGAGTTAGCAAGTGTTGTAAGTTTGTAGGTAAGTCTGGTTTTGCCAATGCAGCACAATTCCCTATCACGTAGCCAGAGCTGCTTCTGTAGCTCCAAGAAGCAAAACTGCTTTGACAAAATACCGTTTCATCAAAGCATTCATTAGCACGGCTCAGGTTCAACAAGTTTGTGAAAAAATGAGTACTAACAGAAGCAGCAGAGTCCAAAGAAACACTTCATGTCCCCACTGCAAAATGAGGGGCTTTACCTTGAGTGTTATGCACACTGTCAATAGAAAAGCACTGTAACAGAATCTGCCATGGCAGTTTGCATGTTACTGAAAGACCATCAGAGTGGGACTGCAGAAAGATCTTTCAGAAATTACAAAAAAAAAACATGTGGGGATGGGAGTTTAATTGTGTTAGATAACACAATCTTAGATAGATAGATTAAGATTACGTTAAGATTTTGGTCTTTAAGTAAGGATGTCTACTGATTTCTTCAACTCCAACAACTGAAGCCCAAGTCTGAAAAACCACCTTTAAGAATGCAATGAAAATATTTAACTCTTCTGTATGTTCATACTTTGCTGTCAAGCAAAGGAATGAATGCTGATGCCTTAACTATGTAGGGCTGTAGCTTACAGAGAGACTACACCTTCCTGTTTTTCAGTTTAAAAACATTAAATTCATGTGAAATTATTTGGGGGTGTTTTCACATGCAAAGCCTAATGCAATGCATGCAAGCCCTGTCATCTTCTTCCTCTAGTAGTGTCGCGTTAAGGGGTATAGCCAATTGACCGTTATGGGTCCGGTTGGATTCAGGGTACTGAACTATCATGGTCACGGATTCACCAACAACGCAGCACGGCCTTGCTCTAGCCTCATTCAAGGAGAACTCTCATGGCTAGGAAGAATGCAATTAACTGCAATTTATTATGGCAACAGGTACACAGGTTCTTTGGATTGCCAGTGATAAATTCACTGTCTGCAAAAGCAAGCTAGCATGCATGAAATGCACAGGTACACAGCCTAGGTATTAAGATGTTAAAAAGCATAAAAACTAGAGATTTCTAAGTTTCCACAGAGACACCTGGTATAACCAAGCTTTCAGATCTTACCCCATGGTGTCCCAATGGAGTGGGGGTGGGGGTGAGAGGCTCAGCCTGTCGAGTGATGTCAGAAAGAATCCTTCCTCATAGTATCTTCCCTAACATCCCCTTTCTCTTAAGCCAATTTATATTATTTTCTATCTTATAGGTGGAGCTTGAGTGACTCTAGTCATGCATATGACTAGAAATAGTCATTACCCTGGCTGTACGTACAGAACCCTGTCTGTACATACAGACTGGGCGATGAGACGCTGGAGAGCAGCCTAGAAGAGAGGGATCTGGGGGTCGTGGTAGACAGCAAGTTGAATATGAGCCAGCAGTGTGCCCTGGCAGCCAGGAGGGCCAACCGTGTCCTGGGGTGCACCAAGCACGGCATCGCTAGTAGGTCAAAGGAGGTGTTTGTCCCGCTCTACTCTGCGCTGTTGCGGCCTCACCTCGAGTACTGTGTGCAGTTCTGGGCGCCACAGTATAAAAAGGACATGAAACTGTTGGAGAGTGTCCAGAGGAGGGCTACGAAGATGGTGAAAGGCCTGGAGGGGAAGACGTACGAGGAACAGCTGAGGGCACTGGGCCTGTTCAGCCTGGAGAAGAGGAGGCTGAGGGGAGACCTCATCGCAGTCTACAACTTCCTCGTAAGGGGGTGTTGAGAGGCAGGAGACCTTTTCTCCATTAACACCAGCAACAGGACCCGCGGGAACGGGGTTAAGCTGAGGCAGGGGAAATTTAGGCTTGACATCAGGAGGGGGTTCTTCACAGAGAGGGTGGTTGCACACTGGAACAGGCTCCCCAGGGAAGTGGTCCCTGCACCGAGCCTGTCTGAATTTAAGAAGAGTGGACTGTGCACTTAGTCACATGGTCTGAACTTTTGGGTAGACCTGTGTGGTGTCAAGAGTTGGACTTGATGATCCTTAAGGGTCCCTTCCAACTCAGGATACTCTATGATTCTATGATTCTATGATATCTTGGTTGTGCTAGGTAGAAATTATCTCACTTGTGTTTAAAGGTACAGGCCCTGAGAAATTCCGAGGGCGTGCTCAGTGAGGGGTGGTCGCACCTTGGAGGCGGGTAGCTTTTGGGATGGAGTGCTTATAATGCCTAGTCACTTAAGACAATTACTCCACAAGTAGTAACTTTGTGTTGATTTAACTACAGCATATCTAAAACATAAGAAGGATGTTACTAAGGAAGAAGCAGATGAAACCAGTCCTTAAATCTTACTGCTTATTGTGCATGAGCAGACTGGTGTGAGTTTTAGCTATTCTGGCAAATATCAAACCACACCTGTGTAGTCCCAAAGCTGGGGAAAAAAAAAAAAAAAAAAAGAAACGTTGAAGAAAATAGGGAGGCCTGTAGCTTGTGCAGTCTTTTAGCTGAGAAAATA